>NC_086318.1:283210495-283290495 GCF_036172605.1 Pelobates fuscus | reverse complement strand
GAAACGTTGATATTTTATATGGAATAAATAAAAGCTAAATTTTACTACTTCAACCAAGTCCCAGGAGTGCGATTGTTTCTACACACACACACATATATATATAATTTTACATATATATTTATGTAATAATTTTATATAATTAGGTCATTTTGTTAATTACAATTAGCGGGACCAAGCTGACTATCCATGCCGAAAGTATAGGGAATTTAATTTGCTAGCACTATATTTAACCCTATACCTTTCCAAGACACCATAAAACCTGTACATGGGGGGTACTGTTTTACTCGGGAGAAGCCGCTGAACAAAAATATTTGTGTTTCAAAACCGTAATATGTATAACAACAATGATATCGTCAGTGAAAGTGACTTTTTTTTGCATTTTTCACACACAAACGGCACTTACACTGACGATATTATTGCTGTAATGCTTTTTACTGTTTTGAAACACTAATATTTGTGTTCAGCGGCTTCTCCCGAGTATAACAGTACCCCTCATGTACAGGTTTTGTGGTGTTTTCAAAAGTTACAGTGTCAAATATAAGGCTTGCGTTTCAGTTTTTTCACTTTGAAATTCGCCAGATTGGTTGCGTTGCCTTTGAGACCGTATGGTAGCCCAGGAATAAGAATTACCCCTATGATGGCATACCATTTGCAAAAGTAGACAACCTAAGGTATTGCAAATGGGGTATGTCCAGTCTTTTTTTAGTAGCCACTTAGTCACAAACACTGGCCAAAATTGGTGTTCAAATTACTTTTTTGCATTTTTTTTTTTACACACAAATAAATATTAACGTTAGCTTTGGCTAGTGTTTGTGACCAAGTGGCTACTAAAAGGACATACCCCATTTGCAATACCTTGGGCTGTCAATTATTGCAAATGGTATGCCATCATGGGGGTAATTCTCATTCCTGGGCTACCATACGGTCTCAAAGGCAACGCAACCAATCTGGCGAATTTCAATGTAAAAAAACTGAAAAATTTAATGTGCTATATTTTAGCCTGTAACTTCCCAAAACACCATAAAACCTGTACATAGGGGGTACTGTTTTACACATAAGACATTGCTGAATACAAATATGTGTATTGTATTGCAGTAAAAGCAAACAGTATTTTGACATTCCCAGTTAAAATGTCATGTAGAACTAAGAAAAAAAATTACAAATCTTATTTTCTAAATATTTTATTCATATTAAATTATGTTCCATACCTAAATATTTGATGTTAAATGAAAGCCCTGTTTCCCCTCAATAAAATGATATATAATAAGTGTGTGCATTTAATATGAATGAGGTGAATTACGGTTGGACAGACATATAGCGCAAATGCCAGGTTTTGTTTACCTTTTGATCACAACAACGTGTACATTTACACAGTTACATAGCTGAAAAGAGACTTGCGTCCATCAAGTTCAGCCTTCTTCACATATGCTTTTGCTGTTGATCCAAAAGAAGGCAAAAAACCCAGTCTGAAGCGCTTCCAATTTTGCAACAAACTAGGAAAAAATTCCCTCTTGACCCCAAAATAGCAGTCAGATGTCTCCTTGGATCAAGCAGCTATTACCCCACTAATTAGAAATTATGGGGGGCGTGGTCTGACCATTGATGAGACTGGACGTGTCTCACTGAGGCTCCCGACTAACGCGCCCTAGAAGCCTACAAAAGCGACCTTTTTTGTAATTATTTGCCCCACGGAGGTCCCTAGTATGGAGAAGAGACTCTCCAAAAAGCAACCTAAGCGGGGTGCAGACTCCGGAGGCACCGTCCTGGACCTTATGTCGGCGCAAAGGCCGACCCGTCAGGGGACCCAAGATGGCGCTGGGGCGTCCCCGCAGGCTTCCCTCGTGCGGAAAGAGAGACTTCACCCGATGACCGGGAGGCTGTCCTGGCTAAGTTGGCGGGGGTGCGGTCCTTCCTGGCGGGGGAAATAGCCAAATCCACCGCGGTGCTCCAGGCTGAGATTGGGGCCCTCGAGGAGCGTACCGCGAAACTGGAGGACCGCGTGGAGGCCTCAACACAGGCCCTTAACGCCGTGGTCGACCGGGTGAACCGCGTGTCGGCCCACATGGTGGAAATGGACCTTGCCCTTGAGGACATGGCTAACCGGTCCAGGAGAAACAAACAATCTCCGTGTGAGGGGCCTGCCAGAGGGTACAGACAAGGGACTCTACTCACCATTCTGAAGCCTCTGCTTCCGCAAGTCCCGGAGGAACACTGGCACATGGAGAGAGCTCACAGGGCCCTGAGGGGTCCGAGGCCCGACGCCAGCTACCCACGGGACGTCATCCTCCGCTTCCTCCATTATAGCACCAAAGAGGCTCTCATGAAAAAGAGCCGGGAGGGCCCCATAAGGTTTGCCGGGAAGATTATATCCCTCTATCATGAACTGGCCATGTCTACGCTGCAGAGGAGGAGGGACTGGCATCCCATCACGGAAGCCCTGCGGGGTGCCGGCATTAAGTATGCGTGGCGTTTCCCCTTAAAATTGATGGTGTTTCGGGGAGACCGGGCGCACATCCTGACTCCAGGAGGGGATCCTCACCGACTGCTGAGTGGCCTTGGTGTACAACCACCTCTAGATCTTCCCAGTGTGGCGATGTTCCCGGATGACCTTCCCCAGCTGCAATCGGAGTGGAGAGGAGCGGGATCGAGAGCGCACCGTTAGCTGCTGTGGCTGGGTATAGTGTTGCATTGGGGGTCCTTCATGCCCTTCCTCACTTCCCCGGTGGGTCCTGGCCCTGAGGGTGGGTGTTCTGTCCCTCATTTTGGGTGGGGGGGGGGATCTGGTTTGGGGCCCCTTTTTCCGGCATGGGTCGTGTTTTTCTCCCTGTCCCCTCCCCCCCCCCCTGTCTCTACCCGATGGCCCTTTCCTGTGGGCCCCTGAGGGGGGGCCTGCCATTGAGATCTGGGCTGAGCCCCCCCCTATCCCGGGGAGTGAGGGCGGTGGGGTACACCTGCATCGGGCCACCGCCGTTGGTGGCTTACCTCAGGCCGCATGGGTGTCACTTGGGCTGCCCTCTTGTTGGATTGGGTGGGTTAGGGTTTTGTTGTACTAACCTACCCCCTCTCTGCGGTTCAATCTGAGGGAGCATCCTGTCCTGGAGGTCGGACCCCGAGCACGGGTTGGACGCGATGGGCTTCTCCGGGACGCTTTGACAGGTTTCAATGACTACACTGTTATGTTGGTTCTGCATTTCTCTGCTCCCCGTATCGCAGGTTTTTTGCTTCCCCTAGGGGGGTTGTTTTTTATACTTAAGCTGTGGTAATGGGGTCCTTACTTGCTCCTCAGTGGAGGGAGGGGTGCGGGGGCCGGCAATGCCGCGGTGCATATTTGCAGTTTCTTTCCTCAATTTATATATAAAAAAAAAAATTATTAATTAATAAAAAATAAATAAAAAATAATAAAAAGGGGGGCATTACTCTAACAAAAAAGAAGGGGGAAAAAAAAGCATTAATCTAAAAGAAAGAGCATTACCTTCAATGGGGGGAAAAAATAAAAAAACAACCGAAAAACCACATAATCTAATCCTTTAACGAACAAAACGCAAACTTTTTTGACAAAGGAAAATAGAGAAATAGCAAAAAGATTATTTTAGGGAATGCACTATCGCAATGACTCACTAACTGTGGGGGGGAGTTTACTGCCCTGATAATATTACTGCTTTTGCCTGGATAGTTAACAGCTCAGTGGAAGGTTAGCTGTACACCACCAATAGGGGTTTGGTATATAGCAAGGTTGCTCCGGTGGAGTGGGGGGGAGGTGTATGTAGCGGTATTTATCTCTTGGGGGGGGATCCGCTAGGAGGAGGAATTGGCGAAGTTGAAATCAAACCTTTGATTAAGGGGGAGTAACGTGATAAGTAGGGAACCACAACGAGTCTGACAGGCATGTATTACATACCGTATATACTCGAGTATAAGCCGACCCGAATATAAGCCGAGGCCCCTAATTTTACCCCCAAAAACTGGGAAAACTTATTGACTCGAGTATAAGACTAGGGTGGGAAATGCAGCAGCTACTGGTAAATTTCTAAATAAAATTAGATCATAAAAAAAATATATTGATTGAATATTTATTTACAGTGTGTGTATAATGAATGCAGTGTGTGTGTGTGAATGCAGTGTGTGTGTATGAATGCAGTGTGTGTGTATGAATGCAGCGTGTGTATGAGTATGAATGCAGCGTGTGTATGAGTATGAGTGCAGTGTGTGTGTGTATGAGTGCAGCGTGTGTGTGTGTGTGTGTGTGTATGAGTGCAGCGTGTGTGTGTGTGTGTGTATGAGTGCAGCGTGTGTGTGTGTGTGTGTGTATGAGTGCAGCGTGTGTGTGTGTGTATGAGTGCAGCGTGTGTGTGTGTGTATGAGTGCAGTGTGTGTGTATGAGTGCAGTGTGTGTGTATGAGTGCAGTGTGTGTGTATGAGTGCAGTGTGTGTGTATGAGTGCAGTGTGTGTGTATGAGTGCAGTGTGTGTATGAGTGCAGTGTGTGTATGAGTGCAGTGTGTGTGTGTGTGTATGAGTGCAGTGTGTGTGTGTGTATGAGTGCAGTGTGTGTGTATGAGTGCAGTGTGTGTGTATGAGTGCAGTGTGTGTGTATGAGTGCAGTGTGTGTGTATGAGTGCAGTGTGTGTGTGTGTGTTGCAGTGGTGGGGGGGTGGGCAATTTTATTATTTTTTTTATTTATTTATTATTATTTTTTATAATTATTTTAATATATTTTTTTAATTATTATTCATCTTATTTTTTATTTTATTATTATTTTTTTTTCGTCCCCCCTCCCTGTTTGATATATGGCAGGGAGGGGGGCTCTTACTCCCTGGTGGTCCAGCATTGGTAGTTCAGTGGGGGCTGCAGAGAGATGTAACTTACCTGTCCTGCAGCTCCTGTCAGCTCTCTCCTCCTCCGCGCCGTCCGTACAGCTCCCTCTGTCAGCTCCCAGTGTAAGTCTCGCGAGAGCCGCGGCTCTCGCGAGATTTACACTGGGAGCTGACCGAGGTGCTGAACGGACGGCGCGGAGGAGGAGAGAGCTGACAGGAGCTGCAGGACAGGTAAGTAACGCTCTCTGCAGCCCCCACAGCCCCTGTCTGTATTATGGCAATGCAAATTGCCATAATACCGACTATTGACTCGAGTATAAGCCGAGTTGGGGTTTTTCAGCACAAAAAATGTGCTGAAAAACTCGGCTTATACTCGAGTATATACGGTAATTGGAAACTGGAGATGTTAAGCTAGGGGGAGAATTCCGGATTTTTAATTCCACACTATTAGCACTGAGTAGGGACCACTTTCCCTGTGCGTAGGGGGGGATCAGCCGATAGTTGGCAGCCTCGCCCAGCCCAGGAAGCTATCTTTAATTGGAGGGGGGTCAGAGTAGGTTGCAGCTTGCTGGTTACAATGTGTCACGTTTAACATTTGTTATGAAGGAACACAACTGCAGATTTCTTAGAGCTTGAATATTTATTAGGACAATTATAAGATATTGTGACTTTAAGTCCAGAATTACAGGCACTGTAGCTTTAAATAATAAACGGTTTCTTAAGTCCAGAATTACAGGCACTGTAGCTTTAAATAATAAACGGTTGCAATTAGCAGGTTCTGAATCCTTTAGAGTCTGTTTGTTGAGTTAACAAGTTAGGTGATAAGCAATAACAATAGTTTGTTCTGAAGCAAGACAGGTGCAGCTAACTTGAATAGTGGATAGGTTGAAGATAGCTGTAGCTGGGTTGATTGAAAATAAGACTTTGGTAACAGGAAATAAAGGCTTTAGATATGTAACTCTTATCACAGAGGTTTAATGTTACTTAGCTTCCGGTAAAGAGAAAACAGGTTCCCTAGTTCTCCTCAGAGGCGGTTATATCCAATGATATGTGTGTAGAGAGTTCAGGCTTTAGTCGAGGATGAGGAGAGGTGCAGGGGACGTGTGTAGTCTTCCAGTCCGGTCCGGAAACAAATGGCTTTCACAGAGAAGTTTGTAGCCGGTTCGTGAGTGCGGTACGTAGTTCAATAATCCAGCGTCTATCAGCTGGTGCGGTCGCATTAAGTAAGGAGACCGTGTCATAAGGGGGTGTGGCTAAGCTCCGTGGAACCCGGAAGTAAGAGGATACCAGAATTAAGGCATGACACAATGATACATGGGTTGTTTCACTTCACGAACTTAGTTGCCATGGTTGATGTCACTGTCTTGTTCCCCCCCCCCCCCCCCCCCCCCCGGGAGTATTGGAGGATGGCCACTGCTCAACTGGCGTGACCTACCCGAGCCGTAAGGTCATTGCTACTAGGAGAGGGACCGGGGGACGGCTTAGTTCAATTTGGGGGCCGGACTACAAACCTTGTTTAGCCTAGGACTGCACATATAATTAGGATGCTCGCACACCTCATTATCTGTTTTGGGTAGATATTGCAATAGTCATCGGACAATACATTGAGGAATAACTACTGATGTATTAATGCAGCACGGGACACTGACACTTTGCACATGGTTTTAGTTTTTTAATCAATATTCTCGGGCTGCTGACGTTGCGGTTACTTGAATTTTCACTCCACCCGTTGCCTCAGCAGTGCTCATAGCCTCCTTGCCTGGGGATTTGGCACCTCTGATACTCCCAGGCCCCTACGCTCCCTATTATGTACATATGCGGTTGTTATCATTGTGATACGCTTTTAAACCTGTGGGTGATGGGGGCCATCCTACAATGGGAGGGTCGCATCGGGTGGGTAGTCGGTTTCAATCTAGACACTTATGGCAGCGTCTGTGCCCTATCGCCGGTGCGCTCCTAGGCCCTGATGGGGCAAGCTTATGGCGTATATAGTGATGATACACTTGCCCTGAGGCGCTCCCTGGGACTCGGCGGTACTGGCGAGGAACATATATGATGTATCCTTAAGGTAGGGGAGGGTTCCGTATGCCAGCTGGGGTCTCTCTCTCTTAATTGTTTGGTAATGGGAGGGTGTGGGGCACATGTTATAGTTTCGTTTGTTGATATGTTGTTCAGATGGATTTTTACCCTGCCTCTCGGCCTCTATTTTTCTATTGAGATGTCAGGGGCTGCGCAGTACAGGTTCCGATGGTTTACACCTTGGGACTTTGGATGAATGTGCAGCTTACCTGTGCCTGGGAGGCCGCTACCTGCTACTACAGGATCCCTGGGCATCCGTTCTCGGGCCATCCTGCAGTGAATAAAAATACAAAAAGAGAAGTCCTGCGCTTTCTCCCATTACTAATGGGCCAGCAGCAATGACTACAACACACATCAGCCCCAATATGTAGTAAAAAACAAAGAAAATAAAATGTTACCTGCGCTCTCTCCTTAATCCCTATGTATATTTAGACAAATGGAGGTCATTTAGTTGCTCCAATGGCCATTGGAGGGAATGCCCGCCTGCCAACGTCAAGGCAGACCCCCCCCCCCCCTAAGCGGGTCCTAACACTGACCCTTCAACCTGCTTCCTTGAGCTTCTGGCAAAGATATCTCTAATGAGACAAAAAGGGGTATTTTTTTTATATACACCCCTATACTTATTAACCCTTAATAGGGAACACATGGGTTGGGCGGCAGCATTGTTATTTTCTTTTCTTTGTTTTTTACTACATATTGGGGCTGATGTGTGTTGTAGTCATTGCTGCTGGCCCATTGGTAAGGAGAGAAAGCGCAGGACTTCTCTTTTTGTATTTGTATTTACTTTGTATCACACAGCCTGGTTACAATGCTGCTGCCCATCCCATGTGTTCCCTATTAAGGGTTAATAAGTAAAGGGGTGTATATAAAAAATACCCCTTTCTGTCTCATTAGAGATATCTTTGCCAGAAGCTCAAGGAAGCAGGCTGAAGGGTCAGTGTTAGGACCCGCTTAGGGGGGTCTGCCTTGACGTTGGCAGGCGGGCATTCCCTCCAATGGCCATTGGAGCAACTAAATGACCTCTATTTGTCTAAATATACATAGGGATTAAGGAGAGAGCGCAGGTAACATTTTATTTTCTTTGTTTTTTACATCCTGCAGTGAACACCGCGGTTATGAGTAGGGCAGTTAGGGTCTGGGAGGGCCGTGGGGATGATAACTGATTTTCAGGGTCACATTATATTGTAGAGTGCGTGTGGCTTTGGGATTTCTCAGTTCCCTCCGCACGTTGATCGTGGTCGGGAAGTGGGCGCACGTTACCCGCTACCTTCTGGCGATTTGTAAGACCAGAATCTTCGTAGTATTGGACGGTATATTCATGCCGTCTCTGTTCTTCTTTTCTTTTCTTTTCTCCACACTTTACCCCTTTGTTCTCTTTCCCTCGGGGGCGGCCGAGTGGTTAACGCTAAGGGGCGGTCGCATCCCCCAACTGTGTCAATGCATTACACCCCGGGGCGGGTTAGTCTTAGCAGTATCCGACAGGCTTAGATATGGAGATTAAACTTACCACTTTGAATGCTAAGGGCCTTAACGCTCCTAAGAAGAGACGTCTTATGTTTAGGGCCTTGAAAAGGATGAAAGCCGAAATAGCTGGCCAAGTTCCTACTACGGGACCATGCTTACCCGACCTCATTTGAAGCTAGAGCATACCGTAAACGGAATGGGGTGGCTATAGTTATTGGCCGTGCTTGCCCTTTTCAGATGTATGCCCAAGATGCTGACCCGGAGGGTCGATACATCATAGTATCGGGAACGCTGCATTCGCATACCATCCATTTAATTAATGTTTACGCCCCGAATCGACCGGACGCCGGATTCTGGAATGCGTTGCGAGACAAGATCGCGGCATTGCATGATCCTCATGGGGGGGGGGGGGGGGGGAAGACTTTAATGCAGCCCCATGCCCGGCGGTAGACAGGAGCTCGAGAGATGGGGGCCCGAGGTCGCAGGGAGGGGGGGGGGCAGGACCGATTACTAAAAAAATGTTATAGCAGATACGGGTTTGGTCGATATTTGGAGGGCTCACCATCCGGTGAAACGCGACTATACGTTTTACTCTGCCCCTCATGGAGCTTACTCCAGGATAGACTTCTTCCTGGTCAATGCAACAGGCTTGTCCAGGATTGTCAGCTCGGCGGTTGGTAGTATATCCTGGTCAGACCATGCGGACGTCTCTATTGTTTTGGGTAATTTATGTTTGGCGAGTCCATGGACATGGAGACTGAACGCGTCGCTGTTAAGGGATACGACGATAACTGATAACATTAGGGAGGCTATAACTGCTTACTTCGTCGAAAAGGTCACCCCGGATGTGACCATCAGCACAGTTTGGGCGGCTCATATAGCTGTGATACGTGGGGACCTGATTAAATTGGCTTAGAGGAAGAAGAAACAAGCACCGCCAATTGGAAATGTTAATGAAACGACTGCGGAATCTGGAGCAGAAACACCAAGCAGCCCCGGACGATGAATTACTTGACCGCCTACAGGCCGTTCGGAGGAAGGTCCGCACCCTTTTGTTGGATGACACGGCCCGGGCCATGACGTGGTCCAAACGTATGTATTTTGATAAGGCCAACAAAATGGATACGCTGTTGGCCAGGGCGTTACGACCCAGGCCGAATAGGCCTCACATCACGGCAATCAGACACCCCCGATGGCTCAATAAAAACTAGGCCGACGGATATCACGCAGGTCTTTGAGGATTTCTAGAAAAACCTGTACAATCACACACCGGACGGACAGGCCCGGGAGGGGCAAGAGGAGAACGACGTTTTGCGATACTTAGATGGTTTGGGCTTGAACAAACTGTCGGGGGAAGCAGCAGAAAGCCTGGCAGCAGAGATTAGTGAAGAAGAGGTCGGTAGAGCAATCTCTAATCTGAAGGGTAACAAAGCACCAGGCCCAGACGGATTTGACGGGATGTACTACAAGACTTTCACAGAGAGGAGCTCACGCCCTACCTGGTGGCACTCTTCAACTATTTGAGGCAAGGGGGACGGCTGGGCCCAGAGATGGCCTTAGCTACAATCGTACTGTTGCCCAAACCGGATAAGGACCTGCTCTGCCCTGAGAACTACAGGCCCATATCGTTAATTAACCATGACCTGAAGATTCTGGCTAAGATACAGGCGGCTCGGCTAAACCCGATTCTGCTTTCGCTTATTCACGCGGACCAAGTCGGGTTCATACAGGGGCGACAACTGGTCGAGAACACCAGACGGAATGTGGATCTCATATGGAAACAAGCTACGACTGGAATTCCATCCTTAGTGATCTCCATCGACGCAGAGAAGGCTTTCGATAGGGTTCGGTGGCAATTTTTGTTCTCAGTGCTAAAACACCTCGGCATTCCGGAAAGCTTCATCCAAGTCACAAGGGCGATGTATCATGATGTGAAGGCGCAGATACGGATTGCAGGGGCTCCGATGACTCCTTTCGGTCTACACAATGGAACCAGACAGGGATGCCCTCTCTCCCCACTCCTCTTCGTAATGGCCATGGAACCTCTTCTACAGGCGATCCGTAAGCACCCGGACATACGGGGGAGTGAAGGTTGGTGGGGAGGAATTCACTGTCTCTGCGGACGATGTCCTCCTTACTGTTACGAACCCGATGGAATCGATGGCCGCGTTACAAGAAGTTATCCGAGAGTACGGGGGCCTGTCCGGCTATAAGGCGAATATCCAGAAATCTAGCGCGATGCCTGTGGGCTTACAGGCGGCTGAAGTATCCCTGATAAAGGACACGTACAGTATGCGTATGGAATTAGACTCCTTGAAATATTTGGGGGTCCGTCTGACGGCAGACCCAGGTCGCTTGTTCTCGAGCAATTACAGGCCTATGATAAGGACCCTGACCGGTGATATGGAAAAATGGTTAGACAAACCTATCTCTTGGCTCGGACGCATTCACCTCGGTGAAAATGAATATTCTCCCGCGCATACTGTTTCTTTTCCAGGCTCTCCCGACCAGGGTCACGAAATCTCAATTGATGCCAATACAGAGAGCGATATGTGACTTTGTGTGGCACAACAAGAGACATAGAATAGCCAGACAAATCCTATATAGACGCAAGGATAGAGGGGGGCTGGGCCTACCGCACCTGTATTATTACTATCTAGCGGCCCAACTGTCACAGGTGGCTATGTGGCATTCCCTGGTCCGGGAAAGGAGATGGGTGGAACTTGAATCTCTGCTGGCGGGCCTCGACGCCCCTCAGTTCGCATTACGGGTGCCGAAAGCGCACAGGCCCATCTCAAGGGCGACTTGCCCGGCTATCCTTAACTCCCTGCGAGTATGGGATGCGAATTGTGTCAAATTTGGTCTGGCTTCCTCTACCTCCCCTATGGCTCCGATCCTTCGAAACAGAGTTTCCACCGGGTATGGCTCCTAGGGACTTCCGTAACATTGAACGGGCGGGGCTGCAACGTATTTACCAACTGTATAGAAATGGGGAGATCTTACCATTTGAGGACCTTCAGCAACATATCCACATGACTCCTGCCGATTTTTTCAGATACGTTCAGATCAGGGACTTTGCCAGGATGCCCAGTATTAAAGCAGCGGCGCAGGGACGGTTCACTTTCTTTGAGAGGTTGTGTAGGGATGTTTCTGCCCCTAAAGGTATGATAACACTCCTATATGCCCATATCAGCACCGAAACCAAGGAATGGGGTAAGTTGCAGTATACAGATAGATGGGAATCGGATTTGGGAGAGGTACTGGAAGGGATTGAGTGGCAGGAAATATGGGAGGCGACCAAGAGCGCTTCCATATGTGTCACACAACAGGAACAGGCGTGGAAAACCTTACTCAGGTGGTATACTACTCCAGTAACCTTATATCACATGCATAAGATAGATTCGGACGATTGCTGGAGGGGCTGTGGATCGCGAGGCACTTACCTCCATATGTGGTGGGACTGCCCGAAAATCCGAGGATTTGGGAAGTCTGTTGAAGGCCTTCTGACGCAGACGTTCGGGAGGTCCCTGGCGTTAGACCCATGGATCTACTTGTTAAACAGAACAATTGAGGGATGGACGAGGACGGAGCAGAGGCTAGTGCGGGTGATTACCTTAAGCGCGCGCAGGACGGTAGCAGCGGCGTGGCTCTCTCCTGAGGGCCCGGAGTTCGGGCGTGTGCTCTCTAGAGTGAGAGAGGGAAGAATCATGGAAGACCTGACAGCAAGAATAAGGGGAACAATAGCTAATTTCCAGAAGGTCTGGGAACCATGGGATTTGAGCGTAGTGGGTTCCGGTAGAGGCTGAGGAGCCGGGTATATGGTCTGGTCGGTGTATTGGCACTGAGCGGGGTGGTTTCTGGGTGGTTTCAGTTCGCCTCGCCCGCCCCTACCCCCCCCCCCACCTTCCCCTCTCGCCCGCTTGTCTTACCTATCTTCTTGCATCCCGTCTATCTTCCCCCTCCTCCCTCTTTTCCCTGCTTTGTCTATCTTCTTTTCCGTCATACTTGCTATGACCTCGGTTTCCGGGGATCTTATACACTGACATTCAGGTGAATTGGATGTCTCCGGTTCTTTTTCTTATTTTTACCTGGGTTTTCTTTATTTTCTCTCATTCTTTCCTTACTCAATCAGGCCTGATCATATTGGAGGAGAATTGGGGGAGCCTTAATTAAAAGCTTAGAGGGTTAGCGTTTGGGCCCCCTTTTGGGTCACACGGCCTAGTCATAAAAAACAAAATCCTCGATAGAAGGCATGTGTTCCAGATTCTAGGGAGTAGCTTGTCATGGGGGCTGATGTCATTTATTATGTATACACAATTGTTTTTCGGTATTTAGACTTATGCATATTTAGACTTATCGTGTGCAACTATACAGAATAAAAATTCTAGGGGGGAGGCAAGTGATGTAGAATTTATAGCGAGGCTTGGCAAGTAGGCCAATGTCAAATTTTGGGTTTACGAAACTGGTCTCTTGCATTGTGGCTTCTGCGTAAGCCTCACAGCTGTATTGCTCTCGCTATGCCTATCGTGTGTTAAGCTTAGAATTTTAAAGGAACACATAATCCACGATGGGGGGCAAGTTATATTGAATTCATGCAGAGGCTTCTGATGTTGGCTAATGTCAATTATTGTTTCTACAAGACGGATTTTTTGTATACCGGCTTCTGCGCAAGCCTACAAGTTGTACTGTTATTGCCTTACCTATCGTGTGCAAAAATAAAGAATTAAAAAAAAAAAAAAAAAAAAAAAGAAATGATATCCCTGTATGTTATGTTTTTGCAAGTATTTATCCAATTGCAGTTTAAACATCTGTATAGACTGACAAAACCACATCTTCAGGCAAATAATTCCATATCCTTATTGCTCTTACTGTAAAAAAACCTTTTCTTTGCCTTAGATGAAATCTCCTTTCTTCAAGCCTAAATGTGTGACCTTGTGTCCTATGTATAGCCCTGTTTATGAATAGATTTCCAGATAATGGTTTGTACTGGCCCCAAATATATTTGTATAATGTTATCATATCCCCTCTCAGGCGCCGTTTTTCCAAACTAAAGAGATTTAAATTTTTTTAACCTTTCTTCATAACTAAAATGCTCCATTCCTTTTATCACTTTTGTAGCTCGTCTCTGCACTTTTTCTAGTGCCATGATATCTTTCTTTAGAACAGGTGTCCAAAATTGCACAGCATATTCAAGGTGTGGTCTTACCAGCGATTTATAAAGAGGCAAAATCATATTTTCATCTCGAGAATTTATGCCCCTATTTATACATGACAAAACCTTACTGGCCTTAGCAACGGCAGATTGACATTGCATATTGCTACCTAATTTATTGTCTATAACAATTCCCAAATCCTTCTCGTGTGTGGTTATCCCTAATTCACTACCATTTATGCTGTAAATTGCTTGTGCATTCTTAACCCCGAAGTGCATAACTTTTCATTTTTCTACGTTAAATTTCATCTGCCATTTTAGTGCCCAGTCCCCCAATCTATCCAAATCCCTCTGCAGCAAGGCAATATCCTGCTCACATTTTATTATTTTACAAAGTTTTGTGTAATCTGCAAACACTGATACATGGCTTTCAATGCCCATTTCAAGATCATTTATAAATATGTTAAATAGAAGCGGTCCCAAAACAGAACCCTGAGGGACACCACTTACCACTTTTGTCCAGCTTAAAAATTTATCATTTATGACAACTTGTTGTACTCTATCCTTAAGCCAATGTTCTACCCAAGAACAAGAATATTCATCTAGACCAGGGGTCGGCAACCCGCGGCTCCGGAGCCGCATGTGGCTCTTTTGAACCTTTGCGGCTCCGGGGCGGATACTAGCGAGGGGAGGAGGCGCATTGTGCGCCCTGACACTCCCCACTGTGGCGGGCGCTGTAGTCACGCACCGTCCCGACTTCAACTTCCCGCCCGCTGTCAGATCGGAGGGCAGCGGCGCGCATGCAGGTCTACAACTGCGAGGAGGAAGATGACGTCCGTCCAGACTCCCGTCAGCAGCAGCGTGACAGGCACCAGTGTGAGGTAAGTGAAGTGATGCCTCGGCAGGGGGGGGCAGCCCGGTCCACACACTTACACAGTCAGAACTTAAAGACATTTTTATCCAATTTAATGTGCCACTAGTGTTCAATTATTTTTTTTTTATTATTTTTTTTTAACCCCTTAAGGACAGAGCTTCGGAAGCTTGTCTTTCACTTTATGACAACGGCATTTTTTGCTGTTTGCGTTCAACTGCAATTTGCATTTGAATAATTTATTGCACCAACGCATATTATATACCGTTTTTTAAAGGACAGAAAGGGCTTTCATTTGATGTAACATATATATATATATATATATATATATATATATATATATATATACACACACACACACACACACACACACATATATACACACATGCTTATTTATTATTAAAAAAATACAGAAAAATGCAAAAAAAATGAAAAACTTTGTTTTTTTTTACAGTTTTTGCAATAATAATGTGTGCACAATTAGTGCAGGTTAAGGAAAGTAATTAAAAATAAATTAATTTAGTTGTTCTGATTTACAGAATATATAATGTGTCTGGGATTTTAAGTTTTTTTTGGTAGTTACAGGTTACAAAGCACAAGGAGTAAAATAAACTTTTAATGTGGAGCGATTTTAGAATTTGGTATGTTTGTCTTGTAAGCTTAATAGCCAGAAAACAAAACAAAATTGCCACACAAAAGTATATATTTATATAAAGTAGGCTATTTACCTAAGGTTGTTTTGACACTTTCTACGTAGCCATTTTACCGCCAACCTCTGCTAAATATTGGAGTAAAATTGTGTTTTTTGGGGGTTTTCGCACACAAACTTATAACAAAGAACTTCTCATGTGTATTTTGTAAAGTTGGTGTGTGCTATTCCTGTACAAAGTTTTATTATGTGTTCAGTTACTTCTGCTGAGTACAACGGTACCCCCATTGTATGTCTTTGGCACTATTTAGTGAAGCTACAGTGCCATATAGGAGACCTGTCCTTTTCAGTAGTCACAGTAGAATTTTGAGAGACTGATTTAATGAGCCTATGCTTCCATTTGGGGTATTATATATATTGTGCCTTAACATGCCCCCATTTTTTTACCATTACATGCCAAAGTATGTGGTAAAAAATAATTTTGTGCATTTTTTTACATACGGATTGCATTTTTGCTGGGAATTTTGTATATTTCATATGTGCCACTAAGTTCAAACCCCCCAAATTATGCTCAGCTAAGTCTTCTGAGTAAAAGGACACCCCCATTGTATGTCTATGGCACTATTTCGTGAAGCTACAGTGCCATACAGGAGACCTGTCCTTTTCAGTATTCACAGTAGAATTTTGAGAGACGGATTTAATGAGCCTATGCTTCCATTTGGGGTATTATACCGTGTTTCCCCGAAAATAGGACCTACCCCGAAAATAAGCCCTAGCCGAATTTTCGGGGTGGGCTGCAATATAAGCCCTACCACGAAAATAAGACCTAGGCATTTTACCTTTGCGGCCCGGCGGGACTTCCTTCTTCTATGAGGAGGAGGGGGAGGAGCGTTGCGGGCCGCGGCATCGCGCAGCGTGATGACGACGTGCGCAGCGTGATGACGACGTGCGCAGCGCCGTCAGTCTGCCTTCACGGATCTTCAGCGGAAGGATCCATTCCGGGCGGTGAGGCACCCAGTGGTCGGACTCTTTGAACTGTGAGTAGATACCGGTATTTTATGTCTGGGACTTAATTAATTAAAGGGGGGTGAATTAATTAAAGGGGGGGTGGATTAATTAGAGGGGTGTGTGGAGATTAATTAGAGGGGTGTGTGGAGATTAATTAGAGGGGTGTGTGGAGATTAATTAGAGGGGTGTGTGGAGATTAATTAGAGGGGGGTGTGGAGATTAATTAGGGGGGGGTGGAGATTAATTAGAGGGGGGGGTGTGGAGATTAATTAGAGGGGGGGGTGTGGAGATTAATTAGAGGGGGGGTGTGGAGATTAATTAGAGGGGGGGTGTGGAGATTAATTAGAGGGGGGGTGTGGAGATTAATTAGAGGGGGGGTGTGGAGATTAATTAGAGGGGGGGTGTGGAGATTAATTAGAGGGGGGGTGTGGAGATTAATTAGAGGGGGGGTGTGGAGATTAATTAGAGGGGGGGTGTGGAGATTAGAGGGGGGGTGTGGAGATTAGAGGGGGGGTGTGGAGATTAGAGGGGGGGTGTGGAGATTAGAGGGGGGGTGTGGAGATTAGAGGGGGGGTGTGGAGATTAGAGGGGGGGTGTGGAGATTAGAGGGGGGGTGTGGAGATTAATTAGAGGGGGGTGTGGAGATTAATTAGAGGGGGGTGTGGAGATTAATTAGAGGGGGGTGTGGAGATTAATTAGAGGGGGGTGTGGAGATTAATTAGAGGGGGGTGTGGAGATTAATTAGAGGGGGGGTGTGGAGATTAGAGGGGGTGTGGAGATTAATTAGAGGGGGTGTGGAGATTAATTAGAGGGGGTGTGGAGATTAATTAGAGGGGGTGTGGAGATTAATTAGAGGGGGTGTGGAGATTAATTAGAGGGGGTGTGGAGATTAATTAGAGGGGGTGTGGAGATTAATTAGAGGGGGGTGTGGAGATTAATTAGAGGGGGGTGTGGAGATTAATTAGAGGGGGGTGTGGAGATTAATTAGAGGGGGGTGTGGAGATTAATTAGAGGGGGGTGTGGAGATTAGAGGGGGGTGTGGAGATTAGAGGGGGGTGTGGAGATTAGAGGGGGTGTGGAGATTAATTAGAGGGGGGTGTGGAGATTAGAGGGGGGTGTGGAGATTAGAGGGGGGTGTGGAGATTAGAGGGGGTGTGGAGATTAATTAGAGGGGGGTGTGGAGATTAATTAGAGGGGGGTGTGGAGATTAATTAGAGGGGGGTGTGGAGATTAATTAGAGGGGGTGTGGAGATTAATTAGAGGGGGGTGTGGAGATTAATTAGAGGGGGGTGTGGAGATTAATTAGAGGGGGGTGTGGAGATTAATTAGAGGGGGGTGTGGAGATTAATTAGAGGGGGGTGTGGAGATTAATTAGAGGGGGGTGTGGAGATTAATTAGAGGGGGTGTGGAGATTAATTAGAGGGGGTGTGGAGATTAATTAGAGGGGGTGTGGAGATTAATTAGAGGGGGTGTGGAGATTAATTAGAGGGGGTGTGGAGATTAATTAGAGGGGGGTGTGGAGATTAATTAGAGGGGGGTGTGGAGATTAATTAGAGGGGGGTGTGGAGATTAATTAGAGGGGGGTGTGGAGATTAATTAGAGGGGGGGTGTGGAGATTAGAGGGGGGGTGTGGAGATTAATTAGAGGGGGGTGTGGAGATTAATTAGAGGGGGGTGTGGAGATTAATTAGAGGGGGGTGTGGAGATTAATTAGAGGGGGGTGTGGAGATTAATTAGAGGGGGGTGTGGAGATTAATTAGAGGGGGGGTGTGGAGATTAATTAGAGGGGGGTGTGGAGATTAATTAGAGGGGGGTGTGGAGATTAATTAGAGGGGGGGTGTGGAGATTAGAGGGGGGGTGTGGAGATTAATTAGAGGGGGGGTGTGGAGATTAATTAGAGGGGGTGTGGAGATTAATTAGAGGGGGTGTGGAGATTAATTAGAGGGGGTGTGGAGATTAATTAGAGGGGGGTGTGGAGATTAATTAGAGGGGGGGTGTGGAGATTAGAGGGGGTGTGGAGATTAATTAGAGGGGGGTGTGGAGATTAATTAGAGGGGGTGTGGAGATTAATTAGAGGGGGTGTGGAGATTAATTAGAGGGGGTGTGGAGATTAATTAGAGGGGGTGTGGAGATTAATTAGAGGGGGGTGTGGAGATTAATTAGAGGGGGGTGTGGAGATTAATTAGAGGGGGGTGTGGAGATTAATTAGAGGGGGGTGTGGAGATTAATTAGAGGGGGGTGTGGAGATTAGAGGGGGGTGTGGAGATTAGAGGGGGGTGTGGAGATTAATTAGAGGGGGTGTGGAGATTAATTAGAGGGGGGTGTGGAGATTAGAGGGGGGTGTGGAGATTAGAGGGGGGTGTGGAGATTAGAGGGGGTGTGGAGATTAATTAGAGGGGGGTGTGGAGATTAATTAGAGGGGGGTGTGGAGATTAATTAGAGGGGGGTGTGGAGATTAATTAGAGGGGGTGTGGAGATTAATTAGAGGGGGGTGTGGAGATTAATTAGAGGGGGGTGTGGAGATTAATTAGAGGGGGGTGTGGAGATTAATTAGAGGGGGGTGTGGAGATTAATTAGAGGGGGGTGTGGAGATTAATTAGAGGGGGGTGTGGAGATTAATTAGAGGGGGGTGTGGAGATTAATTAGAGGGGGTGTGGAGATTAATTAGAGGGGGTGTGGAGATTAATTAGAGGGGGGTGTGGAGATTAATTAGAGGGGGTGTGGAGATTAATTAGAGGGGGGTGTGGAGATTAATTAGAGGGGGGGTGTGGAGATTAATTAGAGGGGGGTGTGGAGATTAATTAGAGGGGGGTGTGGAGATTAATTAGAGGGGGGTGTGGAGATTAATTAGAGGGGGGTGTGGAGATTAGAGGGGGGGTGTGGAGATTAATTAGAGGGGGGGTGTGGAGATTAATTAGAGGGGGGTGTGGAGATTAATTAGAGGGGGGTGTGGAGATTAATTAGAGGGGGGTGTGGAGATTAATTAGAGGGGGGTGTGGAGATTAATTAGAGGGGGGGTGTGGAGATTAATTAGAGGGGGGTGTGGAGATTAATTAGAGGGGGGTGTGGAGATTAATTAGAGGGGGGTGTGGAGATTAGAGGGGGGGTGTGGAGATTAATTAGAGGGGGGTGTGGAGATTAATTAGAGGGGGGTGTGGAGATTAATTAGAGGGGGGTGTGGAGATTAATTAGAGGGGGTGTGGAGATTAATTAGAGGGGGTGTGGAGATTAATTAGAGGGGGTGTGGAGATTAATTAGAGGGGGGTGTGGAGATTAATTAGAGGGGGGGTGTGGAGATTAGAGGGGGGTGTGGAGATTAATTAGAGGGGGTGTGGAGATTAATTAGAGGGGGTGTGGAGATTAATTAGAGGGGGTGTGGAGATTAATTAGAGGGGGTGTGGAGATTAATTAGAGGGGGTGTGGAGATTAATTAGAGGGGGGTGTGGAGATTAATTAGAGGGGGTGTGGAGATTAATTAGAGGGGGGTGTGGAGATTAATTAGAGGGGGGTGTGGAGATTAATTAGAGGGGGGTGTGGAGATTAGAGGGGTGGTGTGGAGATTAGAGGGGGTGTGGAGATTAATTAGAGGGGGGTGTGGAGATTAATTAGAGGGGGGTGTGGAGATTAATTAGAGGGGGGTGTGGAGATTAATAGAGGGGGTGTGGAGATTAATTAGAGGGGGGTGTGGAGATTAATTAGAGGGGGTGTGGAGATTAGTAGGGGGGTGTGGAGATTAATTAGAGGGGGGTGTGGAGATTAATTAGAGGGGGGTGTGGAGATTAATTAGAGGGGGGTGTGGAGATTAATTAGAGGGGGGTGTGGAGATTAATTAGAGGGGGGTGTGGAGATTATTAGAGGGGGGTGTGGAGATTAATTAGAGGGGGGTGTGGAGATTAATTAGAGGGGGGTGTGGAGATTAATTAGAGGGGGGTGTGGAGATTAATTAGAGGGGGGTGTGGAGATTAATTAGAGGGGGGTGTGGAGATTAATTAGAGGGGGGTGTGGAGATTAATTAGAGGGGGGTGTGGAGATTAATTAGAGGGGGTGTGGAGATTAATTAGAGGGGGGTGTGGAGATTAATTAGAGGGGGGTGTGGAGATTAATTAGAGGGGGGGTGTGGAGATTAATTAGAGGGGGGTGTGGAGATTAATTAGAGGGGTGTGGAGATTAATTAGAGGGGGGGTGTGGAGATTAGAGGGGGGTGTGGAGATTAATTAGAGGGGGGTGTGGAGATTAATTAGAGGGGGGTGTGGAGATTAATTAGAGGGGGGTGTGGAGATTAATTAGAGGGGGGTGTGGAGATTAATTAGAGGGGGGTGTGGAGATTAATTAGAGGGGGGTGTGGAGATTAATTAGAGGGGGGTGTGGAGATTAATTAGAGGGGGGTGTGGAGATTAATTAGAGGGGGGTGTGGAGATTAATTAGAGGGGGGTGTGGAGATTAATTAGAGGGGGGTGTGGAGATTAATTAGAGGGGGTGTGGAGATTAATTAGAGGGGGTGTGGAGATTAATTAGAGGGGGTGTGGAGATTAATTAGAGGGGGTGTGGAGATTAATTAGAGGGGGTGTGGAGATTAATTAGAGGGGGGTGTGGAGATTAATTAGAGGGGGGTGTGGAGATTAATTAGAGGGGTGTGGAGATTATTTAGAGGGGGTGTGGAGTATTAATTAGAGGGGGGTGTGGAGATTAATTAGAGGGGGGTGTGGAGATTAATTAGAGGGGGGTGTGGAGATTAATTAGAGGGGGGTGTGGAGATTTAATTAGAGGGGGGTGTGGAGATTAATTAGAGGGGGGTGTGGAGATTAATTAGAGGGGGGTGTGGAGATTAATTAGAGGGGGGTGTGGAGATTAATTAGAGGGGGGGTGTGGAGATTAATTAGAGGGGGGTGTGGAGATTAATTAGAGGGGTGTGGAGATTAATTAGAGGGGGGTGTGGAGATTAATTAGAGGGGGGTGTGGAGATTAATTAGAGGGGGGTGTGGAGATTAATTAGAGGGGGTGTGGAGATTAATTAGAGGGGGGTGTGGAGATTAATTAGAGGGGGGTGTGGAGATTAATTAGAGGGGGTGTGGAGATTAATTAGAGGGGGTGTTGGAGATTATTAGAGGGGGGTGTGGAGATTAATTAGAGGGGGGTGTGGAGATTAATTAGAGGGGGGTGTGGAGGGGGGGTGTGGAGATTAATTAGAGGGGGGTGTGGAGATTAATTAGAGGGGGGTGTGGAGATTAATTAGAGGGGGGTGTGGAGATTAATTAGAGGGGGGTGTGGAGATTAATTAGAGGGGGGTGTGGAGATTAATTAGAGGGGGGTGTGGAGATTAATTAGAGGGGGGTGTGGAAATTAGTGGGGGGTGTGGAGATTAATTAGAGGGGGGTGTGGAGATTAATTAGAGGGGGGTGTGGAGATTAATTAGAGGGGGTGTGGAGATTAATTAGAGGGGGGTGTGGAGATTTTTTGAGGGGGGTGTGGAGATTAATTAGAGGGGGGGTGTGGAGATTAATTAGAGGGGGGTGTGGAAATTAGAGGGGGGTGTGGAAATTAGAGGGGGGTGTGGAATTTAGAGGGGGTGTGTGAGATTAATTAGAGGGGGGTGTGGAGATTAATTAGAGGGGGGTGTGGAGATTAATTAGAGGGGGGTGTGGAGATTAATTAGAGGGGGGTGTGGAGATTAATTAGAGGGGGGTGTGGAGATTAATTAGAGGGGGGTGTGGAGATTAATTAGAGGGGGGTGTGGAGATTAATTAGAGGGGGGTGTGGAGATTAATTAGAGGGGGGTGTGGAGATTAATTAGAGGGGGGTGTGGAGATTAATTAGAGGGGGGTGTGGAGATTAATTAGAGGGGGGTGTGGAGATTAATTAGAGGGGGGTGTGGAGATTAATTAGAGGGGGGTGTGGAGATTAATTAGAGGGGGGTGTGGAGATTAATTAGAGGGGGGTGTGGAGATTAATTAGAGGGGGGTGTGGAGATTAATTAGAGGGGGGTGTGGAGATTAATTAGAGGGGGGTGTGGAGATTAATTAGAGGGGGGTGTGGAGATTAATTAGAGGGGGGTGTGGAGATTAATTAGAGGGGGTGTGGAGATTAATTAGAGGGGGGTGTGGAGATTAATTAGAGGGGGGTGTGGAGATTAATTAGAGGGGGGTGTGGAGATTAATTAGAGGGGGGTGTGGAGATTAATTAGAGGGGGGTGTGGAGATTAATTAGAGGGGGGTGTGGAGATTAATTAGAGGGGGGTGTGGAGATTAATTAGAGGGGGGTGTGGAGATTAATTAGAGGGGGGTGTGGAGATTAATTAGAGGGGGGTGTGGAGATTAATTAGAGGGGGGTGTGGAGATTAATTAGAGGGGGGTGTGGAGATTAATTAGAGGGGGTGTGGAGTTAATTAGAGGGGGGTGTGGAGATTAATTAGAGGGGGGTGTGGAGATTAATTAGAGGGGGGTGTGGAGTTATTTAGAGGGGGGTGTGGAGATTAATTAGAGGGGGGTGTGGAGATTAGAGGGGGGTGTGGAGATTAGAGGGGGGTGTGGAAATTAGAGGGGGGTGTGGAAATTAGAGGGGGGTGTGGATTAGAGGGGGGTGTGGAAATTAGAGGGGGGTGTGGAAATTAGAGGGGGGTGTGGAAATTAGAGGGGGGTGTGGAAATTAGAGGGGGGTGTGGAAATTAGAGGGGGGTGTGGAAATTAGAGGGGGGTGTGGAAATTAGAGGGGGGTGTGGAAATTAGAGGGGGGTGTGGAATTAGAGGGGGGTGTGGAAATTAGAGGGGGGTGTGGAATTTAGAGGGGGGTGTGGAATTAGAGGGGGGTGTGGAAATTAGAGGGGGGTGTGGAAATTAGAGGGGGGTGTGGAGATTAATTAGAGGGGGGTGTGGAGATTAATTAGAGGGGGGTGTGGAGATTAATTAGAGGGGGGTGTGGAGATTAATTAGAGGGGGTGTGGAGATTAATTAGAGGGGGGTGTGGAGATTAATTAGAGGGGGGTGTGGAGATTAATTAGAGGGGGGTGTGGAGATTAGAGGGGGGTGTGGAGATTAATTAGAGGGGGGTGTGGAGATTAATTAGAGGGGGGTGTGGAGATTAATTAGAGGGGGGTGTGGAGATTAATTAGAGGGGGGTGTGGAGATTAATTAGAGGGGGGTGTGGAGATTAATTAGAGGGGGGTGTGGAGATTAATTAGAGGGGGGTGTGGAGATTAATTAGAGGGGGGTGTGGAGATTAATTAGAGGGGGGTGTGGAGATTAATTAGAGGGGGGTGTGGAGATTAATTAGAGGGGGTGTGGAGATTAATTAGAGGGGGTGTGGAGATTAATTAGAGGGGGGTTGTGGAGATTAATTAGAGGGGGGTGTGGAGATTAATTAGAGGGGGGTGTGGAGATTAATTAGAGGGGGGTGGGTGGATTAATTAAAGGGGGGTGGGTTAATTAAAGGGGGGGTGGGTTAATTAAAGGGGGGTGGGTTAATTAAAGGGGGGTGGGTTAATTAAAGGGGGGTGGGTTAATTAAAGGGGGGTGGGTTAATTAAAGGGGGGGTGGGTTAATTAAAGGGGGGTGGGTTAATTAAAGGGGGGTGGGTTAATTAAAGGGGGGTGGGTTAATTAAAGGGGGGTGGGTTAATTAAAGGGGGGTGGGTTAATTAAAGGGGGGTGGGTTAATTAAAGGGGGGTGGGTTAATTAAAGGGGGGTGGGTTAATTAAAGGGGGGTGGGTTAATTAAAGGGGGGTGGGTTAATTAAAGGGGGGTGGGTTAATTAAAGGGGGGTGGGTTAATTAAAGGGGGGGTGGGTTAATTAAAGGGGGGGTGGGTTAATTAAAGGGGGGGTGGGTTAATTAAGGGGGGGTGGGTTAATTAAAGGGGGGGTGGGTTAATTAAAGGGGGGGTGGGTTAATTAAAGGGGGGTGGGTTAATTAAAGGGGGGTGGGTTAATTAAAGGGGGGTGGGTTAATTAAAGGGGGGTGGGTTAATTAAAGGGGGGTGGGTTAATTAAAGGGGGGTGGGTTAATTAAAGGGGGTGGGTTAATTAAAGGGGGGTGGGTTAATTAAAGGGGGGGTGGGTTAATTAAAGGGGGGGTGGGTTAATTAAAGGGGGGGTGGGTTAATTAAAGGGGGGGTGGGTTCATTAAAGGGGGGGTGGGTTCATTAAAGGGGGGGTGGGTTCATTAAAGGGGGGGTGGGTTAATTAAAGGGGGGGTGGGTTAATTAAAGGGGGGGTGGGTTAATTAAAGGGGGGTGGATTAATTAAAGGGGGGTGGATTAATTAAAGGGGGGTGGATTAATTAAAGGGGGGGTGGATTAAAGGGGGGGTGGATTAAAGGGGGGGTGGATTAATTAAAGGGGGGTAAATTAATTAAAGGGGGGTGGATTAATTAAAGGGGTATGGATTAATTAAAGGGGGGTGGATTAATTAAAGGGGGGGTGGATTAATTAAAGGGGGGTGGATTAATTAAAGGGGGGTGGATTAATTAAAGGGGGGTGGATTAATTAAAGGGGGGTGGATTAATTAAAGGGGGGGTGGATTAATTAAAGGGGGGGTGGATTAATTAAAGGGGGGTGGATTAATTAAAGGGGGGTGGATTAATTAAAGGGGGGTGGATTAATTAAAGGGGGGTGGATTAATTAAGGGGGGGTGGATTAATTAAAGGGGGGGTGGATTAATTAAAGGGGGGGTGGATTAATTAAAGGGGGGGTGGATTAATTAAAGGGGGGTGGATTAATTAAAGGGGGGTGGATTAATTAAAGGGGGGTGGATTAATTAAAGGGGGGTGGATTAATTAAAGGGGGGTGGATTAATTAAAGGGGGGTGGATTAATTAAAGGGGGGTGGATTAATTAAAGGGGGGTGAATTAATTAAAGGGGGGTGGATTAATTAAAGGGGGGTGGATTAATTAAAGGGGGGTGGATTAATTAAAGGGGGGTGGATTAATTAAAGGGGGGTGGATTAATTAATTAAAGGGGGGGTTCAATGTACATACCGGTACCGTAAATAAATAAGCCCTACCCTAAAAATAAGCCCTAGTGTGTTTTGTGTGACTAAAATTAATATAAGACCCGGTCTTATTTTCGGAGAAACACGGTAACAGTTTGACTGTTCAAAAACACCCCACAAAGGCCTACCATTTGTAAAAGTAGACACTCCAGGGTATCTCATAAGGTGCATATTGTGCCTTAACATGCCCCCATTTTTTTACCATTACATGCCAAAGTATGTGGTAAAAAATAATTTTGTGCATTTTTTTTACATACGGATTGCATTTTTGCTGGGCATTTTGTATATTTCATGTGTGCCACTAAGTTCAAACCCCCCATATTATGCTCAGCTAAGTCTTCTGAGTAAAAGGACACCCCCATTGTATGTCTATGGCATTATTTTGTGAAGCTACAGTGCCATATAGGAGACCAAGCCATATCAGTTTTTACCGAACTTTGAATTTTGACGCCGGGCCTATGTGCAATTTCCAAGCATCTTCGCAGGTTTTAAATTCGAACTACCCCACAAAGGCCTACCATTTCTTAAAGTAGACACCCCAGGGTATTTCAAAAGGCATATTTTGAACCTTAGCGTGGGATCATTTTTCCGCTAGCTTGTACCAGGTGTAGTGGTAATGAGCGTTATTAAATGTATTTTTTTACTTTTTAAAACTATTTTTTAAACTTTTGTTTTGCTTATTAATTTTTTTAAAGTTTCCTAAACTTTCGTAAAACTTTTTTTTACAGATTTAACATTTTTCTAAGCTTTTTTTTACGTTAACCCCTAACTAGCAGTAAGCAGCACTAACAGTAAATTCCCCATTTTCACATAACTCCCACCCACCCCAACTAGCAAAATATTTAATTATACAATATTTAAATTAGTTAATTAAATAAATTTAAACCCTGAGGGTTAAAAATTAAATAAAAGTTAATCGTCAGGGGTTAAAAAAAATTAGATCACAGTATAATACTGTGATCTGTATTTTGATCACTGTAGGCAGTGATCGAATGGCAGGGAAGGGGTTAATTTTTATTTGGACTGGGTAAAGGGTTTATTTTTTTTAATTTTTTACTTAAACGTTATTAAAACTTTTTTTAACTTAATTTTTTTACTTTTTAAAGCTTATTTTTAAACTTTTTTTAACGTTAACCCCTAGTTAGCCTAATACTAAATCCCCCAATTCCCCACTAACTTCCACCCTCCCCAGCTAGCTAAATTTATAATTTTAAAATATTTAAATTAATTAATAAAATAAATTTAACCCCTGAGGGTTAAAAAAAAAAAAAAAATCAGATCATAGTAAAATGTAATCCCTGCCAATTGATCACTGTAGTCAGTGATCAATTGGCAGGGAAGGGGTTAATTTTTTATTAAAATGGGTAAAGGGGAGTAAAGGGGGGTGGGATTTTAAATAAACTTTATTTTTTTGTCACCAGGGGGCAGGATCAATCAACACTGATCCGTCTCCCTGCACTTCACACTGAACCCGGAAGTGCAGGGAGGCGGAGGCGAGTATACAGAACACATGTGCCCGCTCTGACATGCTGTCAGAGCGGGCACATGTACTGGGGCAGCCGGATCCGGTGCTCCCGGTCTGCCTCTAATACAGAGGCAGACCGGAGCACCATTAACCCCACGATCGCGGCGATCTGGGGTTAATATTAACCCCTTAAGACCGCAGCCAAATGTACAAGTTGTGATAAAAAAAAAATGTAAACAAACCACAGAATTTTACTATATGTCTGTTCAACAATAATTTACCTCTTTCATACTAAGTGCACCCACACGTATTATATATCATTTTGTTCAGGGGAAACAGGGCTTTCATTTAATATCAAACATTCATGTATGGAACTCCATTTTATATGAATAAAATCTAAAAAACTTGAAAAAATTATGAAATCTTGTTATTTTTCAATTTCAGCATGGCAATTTAACTGTTAATGTCAGAATATATTCGGTTTTCCTGCAATAAAAAAAATACATATTTGTATTCAGAAATGTCTCACGAGTAAAACAGTACCCCCCATGTATAGGTTTTATGGGGTTTTGGAAAGTTACAGGGTCAAATATACGACTTGTCCATTATTTTATTTTCTGCAAAGAAATTTGACAGATTGGTTTGAGTGACCTAGGTTGCCTTTTAGACCGTATGGCAGCCCAGAAATGAAAATTACCCCCATCATGGCATACCATTTGAAAAAGTAGACATCCCAGGGTATTCAAAATGGGGTATGGCCAGTCTTTTGTAGTAGCCACTTGGGCACAAACCCTAGCCAAAGTTAGCGGGTTTTTTTGTGTTTTCTTTTTTTTTTACATAAAATCTGTACTTTCACTGATAATATTATTGTTAGTATATAGTTTACTGCCCTGAAACACTCCTAGTTCTGCTCAGTGAGGTCTCACGAGCGCCATGGTACCCCCCATGTATAGGTTTTATGGTGTTTTGGAAAGTTACACGGTCATATATACGGCTTATCCATTTAGGCTTTATTACATTGAAATTTGGCAAAGTCATTTTCTGGGCCTATATCGCATTTGAGAGAGCATGGCAGCCTGGGTAATAACATTTCCACTATTATGGCATACCATTTTCAAAAGTAGGCAACCCAGAGTATAAGAAATGGTGCATTGCAAGATGTTTGGTCTAACCACTTTATCAGAAATGAAGGGCCCACATAGGGGTTATAGCTTTATTTGTGCTTTTTCACGCACATGAACTCCATTTTCACATGACATTTCATATTCCTGATATGAGTTATTGCAACAAAGCCTCACTATTTGTATTTAACATTGTCTCCTGAATGTAACAGTACCCCCATGTACTAGATTCTCTGTTTTGGGGGGGGGGAAGTCATGGGGACAAAAATATTAGCTGTCCTTTTCAAAGTTGGCAATTTAACAAAGTGATTTTCTGGGTCTATCTCGCCTTTGAGAGAGCATGGCAGCCTGGGTAATAACATTTCCACTATTATGGCATACCATTTTCAAAAGAAGGCAACCCAGAGTATAACAAATGGCATAATTTGAGATGTTAGGTCTAGCCATTTTAACAGAAATGCTGGGCCCATGTA
Organism: Pelobates fuscus; assembly: GCF_036172605.1. Taxonomy (NCBI): domain Eukaryota; kingdom Metazoa; phylum Chordata; class Amphibia; order Anura; family Pelobatidae; genus Pelobates; species Pelobates fuscus. The sequence goes on along the minus strand of NC_086318.1, from coordinate 283,262,422 downwards.
GCGATTTCTACTTTGATTTTTGTCTTTTTAATCAGATAAATAGCATTTTCACTGAAAATGTCATAATACAGATATTAGTTAGTGCACTAGAGACTTGGTATTTTGATTTAACACTGTCTTCTGAATATAACGGTACCCCCACGTACTATTATTTCAGATTTTACTGATAAGTCACAGGGCGAAATATATTAGATGCCCTTTCAGCTTGTAAGTTTGCCAATATTATTTTCTGGGCCTATGTAGCTTTTCAGAGAGTATGGCAGCCTGGGTAATAACATTCCCACCGTTATGGCAAACCATTTTCAAAAGTAGGCACCCCAGAGTATAACAAATGGCATCATTTGAGATGTTAGGTCTAGCCATTTTAACAGAAATGCTGGGCCCATGTAGCGATTTCTACTTTGATTTTTGTCTTTTTAATCAGATAAATAGCATTTTCACTGGAAATGTCATAATCCTGATATTAGTTAGTGCACTAGAGACTTAGTATTTTGATTTAACACTGTCTTTTGAATATAACAGTACCTACGAATATAACATGTACCATGTTTCCAGGTTTTTATTATATCACATGAATAGAACAGTACCCCACATACACTTTGATCTGAAGGCAGAGAGAGGCAGATAGATCTTTGATATCACATAGAGAGTCACTGTGCGAAAAGTTTGAGAAGTAAAAAAAACGAAAAAAAAAAAACTATTTAGAAACATAGAAACATAGAAACATAGAAACATAGAATGTGACGGCAGATAAGAACCATTCGGCCCATCTAGTCTGCCCAGTTTTCTAAATACTTTCATTAGTCCCTGGCCTTATCTTATAGTTAGGATAGCCTTATGCCTATCCCACGCATGCTTAAACTCCTTTACTGTGTTAACCTCTACCACTTCAGCTGGAAGGCTATTCCATGCATCCACTACCCTCTCAGTAAAGTAATACTTCCTGATATTATTTTTAAACCTTTGTCCCTCTAATTTAAGACTATGTCCTCTTGTTGTGGTAGTTTTTCTTCTTTTAAATATAGTCTCCTCCTTTACTGTGTTGATTCCCTTTATGTATTTAAATGTTTCTATCATATCCCCCCTGTCTCGTCTTTCCTCCATGCTATACATGTTAAGATCCTTTAACCTTTCCTGGTAAGTTTTATCCTGCAATCCATGAACCAGTTTAGTAGCCCTTCTTTGAACTCTCTCTAAGGTATCAATATCCTTCTGAAGATAGGGTCTCCAGTACTGTGTACAGTACTCCAAGTGAGGTCTCACCAGTGTTCTGTACAATGGCATGAGCACTTCCCTCTTTCTACTGCTAATACCTCTCCCTATACAACCAAGCATTCTGCTAGCATTTCCTGCTGCTCTATTACATTGTCTGCCTACCTTTAAGTCATCAGAAATAATCACCCCTAAATCCCTTTCCTCAGATGTTGAGGTTAGGACTCTATCAAATATTCTGTACTCTGCCCTTGGGTTTTTACGTCCAAGATGCATTATCTTGCACTTATCCACATTAAATGTCAGTTGCCACAACTCTGACCATTTTTCTAGTTTACCTAAATCCTTTTCCATTTGGCTTATCCCTCCTGGAACATCAACCCTGTTACATATCTTAGTATCATCCGCAAAAAGACACACCTTACCATCAAGACCTTCTGCAATATCACTAATAAAAATATTAAAGAGAATGGGTCCAAGTACAGATCCCTGAGGTACCCCACTGGTGACAAGCCCAAGCTTCGAATATACTCCATTGACTACAACCCTCTGTTGCCTGTCACTCAACCACTGCCTTACCCATTCAACAATATTGGAATCCAAACTCAAAGATTGTAGTTTATTGATAAGCCTTCTATGTGCAACAGTGTCAAAAGCCTTACTGAAATCGAGGTAAGCAATGTCTACTGCACCACCCTGATCTATAATTTTAGTTACCCAATCAAAAAAATCAATAAGATTAGTTTGGCATGATCTCCCTGAAGTAAACCCATGTTGTCTCTGATCTTGAAATCCATGTGTTTTTAGATGTTCAACAATCCTATCCTTTAACATGGTTTCCATCACTTTCCCCACTACTGAAGTTAGGCTTACTGGCCTATAGTTGCCCGACTCCTCCCTGTTACCTTTCTTGTGAATGGGCACAACATTCGCTAACTTCCAATCTTCTGGGACTACTCCTGTTATCAATGATTGGTTAAATAAATCTGTTAATGGTTTTGCTAGTACACCACTTAGCTCTTTTAATAGCTTTGGGTGTATTCCATCAGGTCCCATTGACTTATTTGTCTTTACTTTTGACAGTTGAAATAGAACCTCTTCCTCTGTAAACTCACGTGTAATAAATGACTCATTTATCCTTTTTCTTAACTGAGGTCCCTTTCCTTCATTTTCATCTGTAAATACCGAACAAAAATATTCATTGAGGCAGTCAGCTAGACCTTTATCCTCATCTACATACCTTCCTTCTTTTGTTTTTAATCTAACTAATCCTTGTTTTACTTTTCTTTTCTCATTTATGTATCTAAAAAAGGTTTTGTCCCCCTATTTTACTGACTGTGCTATTTTCTCTTCTGTGTGTGATTTGGAAGCTCTTATAACTTGCTTAGCCTCTTTCTGCCTAATCTTATAGGTCATTCTGTCTTCCTCACTCTGGGTTTTTTTATAATTACTAAATGCTAACTTTTTGTTTTTTACTATTTTGGCTACATCTGTGGAGTACCACAGTGGTTTCTTGAATTTTTTGCTTTTACTGACAAGCCTAATGCAATTTTCTGTTGCCTTCAGTAGTACAACTTTTAAATAATCCCATTTCTTTTGGACTCCATTTAAATTGCTCCAGTCTGATAATGACTCCTTTACACATATTCTAATTTTGGAAAAGTCTGTTTTTCTAAAGTCTAAAACTTTTGTTTTTGTGTGGTGTGACTCAGTCACTGTTCTTATATTAAACCACACTGACTGATGATCACTGGATCCTAAACTTTCACCTACAGTAATATCTGATACCAAATCTCCATTTGTTAACACTAAATCTAGTATGGCCTCTTTACGAGTTGGCTCCTCAACGACTTGTTTTAGAGACAATCCCAGTAGGGAGTTTAGAATATGTGTGCTCCTGGCACAAGTAGCTATTTTTGTTTTCCAATTTACATCAGGAAGATTAAAGTCACCCATGATGATAACTTCCCCCTTCATTGTCATTTTAGCTATTTCTTCAACTAGTAGATTATCTAACTCTTCAATTTGTCCTGGGGGCCTATAAATCACACCTACACGAGTTACTGTGTGATTACCAAATTCTAACGTAACCCAAACTGACTCTATGTTCGCCTCACTAACCTTTATTAGGCTAGATTTTATGCTATTCTTTACATACAGGGCCACCCCTCCCCCTTTCTTGCCTTCCCTGTCTTTTCTATATAAAGAGTACCCTGGTATTGCTATGTCCCAGTCATTTTTCTCATTATACCATGTCTCAGTAACAGCGACTAAATCTACACTATCAGTTGCCATTATTGCCACAAGTTCATGGATCTTATTCCCTAAACTGCGAGCATTTGTAGACATGACTCTAAGCTTATCATTTTTTAACACACTTGCTACAGGCACCTTCTGTCCTTGTTTTGGGGGACAATTGGATTGATGTTTTATCACCCTTTTGCCCCCCCCTCCTAGTTTAAATACATCCTAGCAAAACCTCTTAACTGCTCACTGAGAACATTTGTTCCCTTTTGAGAAAGATGCAAACCATCTTTTTTGTACAGTTTATTTCCATTCCAAACAGAGCTACCATGAGCAATAAAGCCAAATCCTTGCTCCCGACACCATTTTTTGTAACCCTTTCAGTGCTAATCACAGCATTAACCCTGTGATCAGTTTTTTATTGGGAAGTCACATTTCAAGTACTACAAATGTAGTATTTTGAGTTGTTTGGTGTAGCCACTTTAGAATGGCTAGCGTAAACAGGGACAGGCCAAGGTCAGGGGAATCCAGAATTCAGAGTAGTCGGTAAAACAAGCCAATGGATCGGTACAGGCAGCTAACAAAGCGTAGCCAGGACAAGCCGAGGTCAGAAATCCAGGTAAATCAAGCAAACAAACTGCCAAAGTCCCATACAGAGTGATTCAGAAATTCAGCTCTGTATGGTAGACTTTGAAACAGTCTGTTATGCAGAGGGCGGGTAGAGATGAGCAGGTTGGACAATAAAAACTGGAGTCCTTTCGGACTCCTTTCTTGTAGCAAACACAGCACTTTTTTTGGGGAGCTTTTTTTACTAGGGGTGGATGGGATTCGGGAAGGGAAGTGTTTGCCACAAAGTCTTTGGAGATCTCCTGATTCCAAAGTGGGATTGGGGGGCTGGGTAAATAACATACGGGACAAAATGCTTAATGTGAATTCGAGGAAAGGGCAGGGCCTACCTATGACCTCTTTTGTATAGAGGACATAGGCATTGAAAATTGCAATCTGGCTCACGTAGATTGCAATTTTCTTGTACCAGGTCCTAGTTTTTCGGTTCACCAGATAGGGCTTTATGCACCGGTCAGCCAATTCTACTCCCCCCATAAACTTGCTGTAGTCTACAATGCACTTCGGCTTTTCCAGATGCTCAGTGCTACCTCTCACAGACACTGGCACTGTACTTTCGTCATGCATCGTAGACAGCATGTATACATCTTTCCTATCTCTGAAGCGAAGAGCAAGCAACTCATCCTGGCGGAGAGCTGAAGAGGAACCTCTACTGCTTCTGCCACTTGCCAGGGCTTGGGGGAAACCCCTGCGATTCTTCCTCACTGTGCCACAGGCTAGGGTTTCAAAACAATATAAATTTTTAAATAATTCTATTCTGGTATAATAATTGTCAACCCATAGCCTATATCCCTTATTCAACAAGGGAAGGATTAGATCCCAAACAATCTTGCCACTTGTACCCACAGAATCAGGGCATCCTGGTGGGTCAAGATGGCTATCCTTCCCCTGGTAAATGCGAAACGCCCATGTGTAACCAGTACAGGATTCACATAATTTATAAAATTTAACGCCATATCGGGACCGCTTCGATGGAATATATTGCTTAAATAGCAGTCGACCTTTAAATTTCATAAGGGACTCGTCAATTGAAATATCTTTATCGGGGACATAATTTTCAGAAAATTTGTCTGACAGGAGTTGAATAAAGGGCCGAATTTTATATAGCCTGTCAAACAGTGGGTCGTTTCTAGGGGGACACAGCGAGTTATCATTAAAATGAAGGAATCGCAGCAGTTGCAGGTAGCGATCCCTCAACATAACCTCAGGGAAAAGAGGTGTAGCCAGGATACGTTGCTTGCTCCAGTAGGACCTGATACTGGGCTTTTTTACAATACCCATCATTAGGGTTAAAGCCCAAAACCGCTTCATCTCTGCGACATCCGTGGGTCTCCACATATTCCTGCGACCATGATGGGACCCCGGATGTGCAGAGAGATACTGCATAGCAAACAAATTCGTTTGCTGAGCCATGAGCTCAAATATATCGTCTGACATAAAGAGCTCAAAAAAACGAATTGGCTCGCAGTCGTCCACTGTTACAGTGATGCCAGGTGTAACAGTGAACAGCGGTATTTCTGGGGCCATCATATTTGGAGGCACCCAGTCTCTGCCTGGCATTGGGCTTGCTGAGCGTCCTCTTGTGAGTGGTGGTGGGGCACCATCACTTGAGGTCTCACTCAGAGGCTCAATGTCAGAGGCAGTGATAGTGTAACTGTCTTGCAGAGTGTCACTATCACTGCCTGCCAGAATGGCATACGCCTCCTCGGCTGAGTAGCGACGTGCCATTCTAGGGGGACAAATTAATTAATTTATATACTAAAGTGGGTAATTAATTATCTACCTGCCTAACACCTACTACCCGCCCTCAAAAAATAATATAAATGTACTGATCACAGTATAGGCAGCTGCAATCAGTACACTGAAAGGGTTATTTTCAGATCTATAAAAATAACCCTAAAAAAAGTCAGTCTGATCAGAGAGCCCTCTGATCACAGTGATCACTGATACAGTACTGTACAGCAGATAAACTGTACAGTTTAGTGATCACGGCAGCGGGGAAAGGGTTAAGGGAGATTTGGGTTGCTGCGACTGACACAAAGGGTCAAAAAAAATTAGAAATAATTTTTTTGACCCAAAAAAGTTTTTAAAACTGAAAGGGTTATTTTTTGATCTGTAAAAATAACCCTAAAAAAGGTCAGTCTGATCAGAGAGCCCTCTGATCACAGTGATCACTGATACAGTACTGTACAGCAGATATACTGTACAGTATAGTGATCACGGCAGCGGGGAAAGGGTAATGGAGATTTGGGTTGCTGCGACTGACACAAAGGATCAAAAAAAATTAGAAATAATTTTTTTTGATCCAAAAAAAAAATAATAAATAAATACCCTAATCAGGTTGATCACAGTAATATGCTGTGATCAGCACTGAAAGGGTTAAATAAAATATAAATTTTAAAACTTTAAAAAAAAATTTAAACTTTCTTTTTCCACAGGAGCTGCAAAAACCACGATCTCTCTGCCTCTCTCTCTCAGATCGAAGTGAGGTGAGGAGAGGGGCAGAGACAATGTGTCAGCCAGTGATCTGAGATCATTGGCTGACACATACTAACAGTGATCACAGTGACTGGCTGTCACTGTGATCACCTCCTACAGATCGCGGTAATTGGCCACAGGGGGATGCCTGGGAGGTACAGGCATGCCCCCCACCGCGATCTGTAGGGGGCTAATGGCTGCAGTTACATGTGTCAGCCAATGGGCTGACACATAGTAACACTGATCGCACTGACAGGCTATGGCAGCCTGTCAGTGTGATCAGACTGCAGCCTGACAGTTCAGATTGCGGTCACTGACCCCAGGGGGGCTGCCTGGGGGGCCAGGCATGTCCCCCGACCGCGATCTGCTGCAGAAGAATGCGGCCGGCTCCATGTGTCAGCCGATTTCAAATCGGCTGACACATGGTAAATACCGATCGCAGTGACAGCCTGTCACTGCGATCGGAAGCTGCAGACCGCGGTCCCCAGGCACAGGGGGGCTGCCTGGGGGGCCAGGCATGCCCCCCGACCGCGATCTGCAGCGGCCATGTTCCGCCAGCCACGTGGGGCTGAAGACCGCCCAGGACGTACTATGCCGTCCTGCGGCGTTTAGAGCCGCCCAAATAAGGACGGCATAGTACGTCCTGCGGTCTTAAGGGGATAACGGGTGACGGACGAGGTCCGTCACTCGTCGTTAAGGGGTTAAAGTGTAATTTATATCATATAATAAACACATAAATCCCAAGTATTCCTATTTAGGAGGAGAAGTCCCTATTTCCCAAATTCCTTTGTCACTCATTTCTATCATAATTGCCCCTCTTTTCTAGGTGCTCCATTTTGTTGGTGAGTCTACAGCAGAGCTCCACCAAAATAATACTGACAGTAGTATGTCTTTAAACTACAACAAATGTGTCTGAGTCTACAGCACAGCTCCACTGCTATAATACTCACAGTAATGTGTCTTTAAACTACAATAAATGTGGTTAGAAATCGGTCTGTATAAATAAGATATATTGCTCTTCAAGTATTCCTCTGTGTCAATTTGAAATGTTAGGAGGCATGCTAAAATATAAATATATAAATAAATATATATATATATATATATATATATATATATATATATATATATATATAAAAAGTCAGGTATAGTGAATTGCCAACTGACATTTAATTGAACTAAAAGTAGGTACACTGAAAGAGATATCATCAATTATTTTTTATTTTTTTTACAATTCAGTTATCTGGAAACTTTTCCACTAAAATGACATCCACTGGGGCACATTAATCAGTATTTTAGATCCAAATGCGTAACAGGAACCCTTACAACAGGGGCGTCAAGTTAGGTCCTCTGGGGCCACAATCCTGCCAGAGGTATAGGATTTTTCTAATTAACATGTAATCAGACCACTTCATTAAGCTAAGTCCCTTTAATGTGTGAATAGCAAAGAAAAGGCTGTGTTTACATTGCAGCCTAGTTACACCTCTAGTGGCAATCAGACGGCCACTCAAAGTGCTTCCTGGATTAAAAGTGTGTATACAGACAAAAGCAACGTATTACCCAATATCCGCCTCTTTTATTACTTCTTATAGAAATTAAAAATAAAATACGTTTCCCAGATAGTTTATCCATTAGTCATATTCACATTATAAAAAATGTCTTACTGCCAATCAAATCATCTAAAAAAAACTACATTAAGTCAGAACATGTAACCTAGTGTAAACTTATTAATTTTGGCTCGTGTGGCTTGCTGTCCTTACGAGACGATCAGCTACAGTGAGTTGATGCACCTTTAATCAGCAGTAGCTTGTTCTCCGTAGCCTCTCGATTCCGTTCAGCGGGGTGATGTTCGGGCGTTGAACCCCACTCCTGCTTCTCTTCCTCAGCCAAAGCTCCGTGAGTCTCCATAACAACCTTTCACAGAGGGTAACATCCCCTGATCACTCTTATCCCCGCCTCTTCCTGGGTTAGAAGTTACTTCCGGTCTCTAATCCTTCCTGTTACCCTGAACTGAGTACAGGCGCTGATTGGTACTTCTAGGGACTTTGAGTTACACTCCAAGCCTGCAAAGTTTATACACGGTTTAAAGGAGACGGTCTCTGTTGTAATATTATTAACCTATTAGTCTAAATATATATTTTAGGAAATACTGCTTTGCTGCTGGATATAACTGGTGTATACCTATGCCAATCAATCCACTTTTCTGGGACACTTCTAGTAGAGCTTTGAATATAGACATACTCGTAAATTTTTATTTTTGCTGTACTTTAATGGTTTTATAATAAAACAAAGAGGGGAAGGTAGGATTGCTAGTTACTTGTATTACTTTTTTGTTGTTTTTTTTTTTTTTTAGTAGAAAGATGTATTGTGTATCCCAGAGCCAGACTGAAGAGGCACTCCGATATATAATACTTAAAAAAATAACTTACAGGACAAGCTAACCAACATAACTTCTACTGTCTGATCTAGTGCTTATGTTGCCTAAAGCATCTGGGCACCATTCCTCAGGTTTGTGCCAATTCATGTAGGAGTGGTATAACAAAACCTTGCAACTCATGATATCCGGAGACAGACAGATAAATTAGTAATTTAGACATCTGCGTTAATAATATCATTTTCATTCAGCCTTGTCTGCATTAATAAGCTGAGATCACTGAGTTACCCTGCCCAAAAAACTGAGGGAGGGAACCCAGAGAATCTAGGTAACATAACCAAACTCAAGGCTCTAAATGATCCCCAATATTAATGTATTCCTTAGTTAATGCATTAAACAGTATGCAAATAAGAACATGCATCTTTCACCACTTTGTAATGGGGTATATTCACCATTTAAATGTGATTCTAATTTCAGGTCTTCCTATAAGACCTAAACCAGTCTACTGATGTTTTCGTCACTAGAGATGCAGTCCAGAAATAGCCACCCAATGACTGCACTAGGGATTTGATCACCATGCCACACCTGTTTTACATTCAGCAGCAGGGCCAGATTAAGAGCCCAGTGGGCCTGGTGCTGACAATCATGACGGGCCTAATTACAGGATCTTATCCACTTATAACACTAAAACACTCCCAAGCGTCATGTATCTGATGGGAAAGAAAACAGCAGCTATAAGAAAACACAAACCCTATGCTAATCTCTCTCTAATTAAGGTTTTCATCTTTCAAATAAATCCATAACCCCTAACAGCAGTGTCCAGTCAATGGGCACAATAAAAGGGTGTGCCACTGACCCAAATCCCGTAACCTGCCAAAAGGGCAAACATGCCCAAAAAGTGGCATGTCTGCCCAAAGAATTGGAAGGCCAGTCTGGCATGAATGCATGTCAGGCTGCCTGCCTATCATGCAAGCTGGCCAACTAAGGGCATATTATGCAGACAGCACCCGGAGTTTGGCATAAATGTGTCTAATGATGCGCTTGCTTAATGCTTTCTAAGGACTGTCCCCTAGCACTCGCTGGTACACTTGTCTCCTTATTGCTCCCAGTGTCCCAGAGGGCACCCCATGTTTCCCAGTGTCCTCATGACTCAGTGTCCCCATGTGTCTCCTTGTGTCCCCCAATATTCCCATGTGTATATGTCCCCATGTCACTAGGAACATAGGGAGACCTGGGGACACTGGGAGACTAGTGGACACTGGCTGGGACACATGGGGATTTTGGGAAAATAGGGGACACTTGAAGAGATGGGGACACAGACACTAGGGACACTGGCTGGGAGACATGGGGACATTGAGACACTTGGGGGCACTGGGAGACATAGGGACACTGAGACACCAGGGACACTGGCTGGAAGACATTGGAACACTGGGAGACATGGGGACACTGTGTCTCCAAGTGTCTGTGTCATAATGTCTCCCAATGTCCCTTAGTGTCTCAGTGTATGTCTCCTTGCAGCATCCCCCCCCCCCCCCCCCCATCCCTCACTTTTCAGAGCTGTAGGCTGTCTCTGCATGGTGGGAGTTGCTGTCTGGACTCTCTGTAGCTGCTCCCCTGTGGATCAGTGAGTAGAGATAAGCAGGTAGAGATATGCTGGGACTTCCTATCCCTGCCTCTCTCCACACACAGCGACCCCTACTGGCCAGTGCTGGTATTGCATCGTAATCTCTGTTTATACTGTGAAAAATACCAACATTTGTATTGCCAGTATGACTGCAATATCGGCAACGGCCAGACAGCCTCAAATACTGGCTGTGCCAATAAAATACCAGCCAAGTGGAAACCCTAAGAGTAGTGTGTAAAAAATAAATGGGCCTATTCCATGGGCCTGGGCCTGGAGCTGCAGCTCCATCAGCCCCTATGTTAAGCCGGCCCTGGCTGTAAGCCATAGTCATCGCACTTATGACAAATCACGGCTTGAACTATCTTGCTTTGCATGTAATGCGTCTATCTCATATTAGTTTACCCTTTTACGTTGCATTACTGAAATAAATGAACTTTTTTTTGCACAATATTAAAATTTTTCAGAGTCACTACAGCAATTGGATAAATACTTACTAAAACATAACATACAGGGATATTTCTAATTAGTGGGGTAATAGCTGCTTGATCCAAGGAGACATCTGACTGCTATTTTGGGGTCAAGAAGGAATTTTTTCCTAGTTTGTGGCAAAATTGGAAGCGCTTCAGACTAGGTTTTTTGCCTTCTTTTGGATCAACAGCAACAACATATGTGAGGAAGGCTGAACTTGATGGACACAAGTCTCTTTTCAGCTATGTAACTATGTAACTTTTGCTCGATATTCTAATTTTTCGAGTTTCACCTGTATATGTCACTTTAGCATTCGTGGTACTTTAAAAATATTCATAGCACTTTATTATTTCGAGTGTAATGGTTTCCTTGGTTGGGAGTCTGTAGCGCAGATATATGCTCACCCTTGCAATTAAACACAGGCCAAGGTGGTCAGGTAAGAACTCACCTGGCATGTGAGTCTGTGCACGGGGGTTGTGCAGGTTAATGCTCCAAGTCGCAGTACAGAAAGGACATGAACAGGAGAATAGTCGTGGGTAAGCCAGAGGTCAGTGGGTGCCAGAAATCAGGATAAATGAGTAGAGGGCCGAGGTCAGAGGATGCCAGAAGTCATGATACATGAAATAACAATCCAAGGCCAGGAATCAACAGGAGAACACGAAACAGCAATATTTGAACCAGAGTCAATGAACTGACACTGCCCTCAGGGAGAGGCAGTGTCTTATACCTGGCTAATTGGTGATCAGCCACAGGTGTGCTGAGAATATTGGAGCTGTGGGGATATTTATGGGATAACAATAGTAAACAGTTGAGAATTGCCCACTATTTCAATTCTCAGATCCCAAAGATCGTTATCATGTAAGTGAAATGTATTCCATATAAATAAAATCACTATTTGTTATAAAAATAGATACAATTTATTGTGACAATTTAAATAATAATAATATGTAACATGCGTGATAATAATCAATGAATATTTAGTATAACATGAATATGCAATACAATGGCAATACACATTCCAATGGCTGACACAGTATAGCATCTACAACGAAAGTCTCCTTTCACACAGCGCAGCAGCGAAAGGCCATAAAACTTTGGCTAGCAGTTAACTGAATAACTGAGTAACCCTTTCAATGCTGGTTAGATCTTTCTGGACATATTAGATCTATTCTCATGTAATTTTAAATAACATAACATTTAAACCAGCTCATTAGTCATTTCCTGAAACCATCCAATAAGAAAAATCTACCAAATTCTATAAGCTGAATTTTAATTTGCCTAAACAGATATTTTATCTTATTTTAGAGCAAATCAATACACCTGGATAAATATCACGATATGCTAACATGTGATTGTAACCACATTAATATATAATTATTCTTTTTCCACCTGCAGAATGGGATGCTATAACTATATATTCTTTAGTAATTAAGATTTCTAAATATCGAAATCTGATCTTGATTTATCCAGTCATATATCATGCTATTAGAAAAATTTAATTAATTTAGATTCATTAAATGAAACCAGTATAATTACCAGTTGAGTAGACATTCTCATCAGATGAGTAGGTAGTCTCAGGAACTGAATGGATGTGTGATTGGTGTGTAAGAAATTCTGAGTGCCCTGGAGTGGATATCTGTCATGGATTTCTCTGCATGGCCGAATCTGAAACCCAAACTCCAACTCACTTCAACTCCGACTCTTTGACTTAGTCTCTCTCTTCCCTTTGTCTTAACTTTTTAAAGGGAAAAATTCTCTGTTCGTCACTAGGGGATAGACCAATAGAAAACTGGAGGTGTGGTTACCTTCCAGATAGAAATTTAAGTATTTGGTCTATAGAGGGCAGTCTCGTCCCACTAAACATTCCTATCCAGGAAAGAGTTAACTTTTCCTGGTGGCTATTCTGACGTTATTTAGCTTATCTTTATGGTTATTATAAACTTAAATTTCCTGTCAGTTCAAAGCATTTGCCTCTGTGTCTCCAATTCCTGCTGTAATTTCTAATATGACAGTTCATAAACTAAGTTTCACCTTAAACTTACAATGGGACTTATACAATTTAGAAAGTAAAATTAATTACTAATCTTCTCTGTCACTAATGTCTGGGTTTAGAATTATTTCTATTCCATTAACATCTAGGCAGAGCATCCATCCCCCTGTCTCGTTTCTTATCACTTGGTTTGTATATACAAACATTCCTAAGCTCCCAGCTAGGTTAGTCACAGAAAGGATATACATTTTTTTGTGTCTTTGTCAGTTTGAAGATAGCAAAATGGAGTCTGCTCTGTTCTGAGTGATTCAGGCAGTATACACTTTTAATTTCTATCATAGCACAAAATGTCTGCCGATATAAATATCCTGACAGAGCAGCCACAGAATAAAGTTTAGCCCCCAGTGCTGGATACAGGGCAAAATTATACTTCAGGTAATTACTAGAGCTGTATAGTGGCTCAGATGCAAAAAAGCAGGTTCAGGATTGCAAAGTACCCAGGTTCAAGTCCCTCATCGGGCACTTCTGGGGCGACCTAGTCTGGATGTCGCAGTGAGATCCGTGACACCGAGCATTTTTGCTTGGTGGTGTAAGGTCTTATTTCACAAAGACCAAAAGTATTTTCGTCCCAATACACGCCTTTATGTCTGTGATCTATCCTATTTAGCATTCATAAAGTATTTGGAGCACTTGCATTTAGTTTGCACAGCAGAGAAGGCACCCACGTTGGTGTATAAACATTCCCTTAGAAACTATAAACACGCCGCGTCACCATGGTAACGGCGGCGGCATACATGTTATGATGTCACGATTGGGGGCGGAGCCTCTGTCACGCATGCGCACTGAGTCCAGCTGAACGCCGGTTTCAACTCACAACACCTGGGGTAAGTCAATCTACAATTTTATGCACCTTATATATAAACATTTTTTAACATGTATATGTTTATGATTCTGATGAAAGTCCCTGAGGAGGACTGAAATGTTGATTTTGTTTTTAAGATTATGGAATAAAAGTTAATTTTTATTTAAAGACCGAGAGTGCAGCCATCTACTTTTGCAATTTGGATATTGGAGCCCTAGCAGTGTACCCCGCCACAGAATTTTGCAGCCTGTGTGCAACGTTTGTAGTGTATGTATGTATATGTGTGTGTGTGTGTGTGTGTATGTATACATATATATTTGTGTTAGGTGCTCATGATAGTACAGAGTGAAATACCATAATTAAATGTAGGCTAGTAAAAAGGGCAATGCTGACCTCGAACGGTAAGGAGCAAGGTAAGGGTTGTGCCTTAAGTAGGCTAGGAGTGGATACCAAGCACCTCCCACAAATCCAGGCCAAATTGCCTTAATACTTGTGTTAGGTGCTCATGATAGTATAGAGTGAAATACCATAATTAGATGTAGGGTAGTAAAAAGGGCAAGTCGGTTGTGGTGTGCCGGAACCGATGAGGTAGGCCTGAGAAAGAAGATGGCAAAAATTAAGTAATCAAATTTATTACAGACCACCAATACAGATACATATATCAACCAGACATGTTTTTGAAAGCATCCCTCAATTCTTGTACTGGGTTCGGTATGTATCGTGAGTAAGAGGATGACTTCCAGCGCCCCAGTGTTTTTATAACATGAATTGGAATGTTGACACTGGAGGCTGTGGATGCTGCTCCTATGCGGAAGGAGTGCCCTGAGTAGTTAGCTGCGTTGAGGCTCAGTTGAGTGAGCAAAGACCTGACGTAGGTCATGAAGGTTGTAGTTGTGAGTACTGAACCTTGTAATAGTAGTAATGGTTGTGATGGTAGTAAATTATGATGCTGTATGTATGCATCAAGAACCCTGACGGGGCACCACCTGTTGTGCGTGGGATAGTGTGGAATGTTTACTGGTATGTGCTGACTGGTTTTGGAGTGAGGTAGAATCAGGATGTAATGATCCATGTGTTTTGTTAAGTGGGAATAGAGGAGAATAGGAGTAGATTGTTTTGTGTTGGTTGTAGTGAGCTCTCTAAGTCTTAGGAATCCATAGAAAGCTATTATATTGCTGCTTTGATGACAGAATTTGTAGTGGTGTCAAACAGTTTTAAATCAAGCAGGTTAGACAATACTTTGAAGATATGGTTATCTATGGGTATCCTTTGTGATGTACGTGTGGGTTCAGATTTCTGAATGCCTCTGAGTATAGTCTTAATCTGGTGAGAGGCCATGAAACTAGTGTTGTTTGGTTGTAAGATTAGCATATGGTGTTGAATGCCTGTGAGATAAAGTTTGATGGTGTTATATGACATTTTGAGTTTAAGGTGGCAAAAAGAAGCAAACCCCCAAAAAGATGTCATAACAAATGGTTGCATGGTGTTATGTTCCAAAAGGAATCTTTTGAATAGTGTAAAAGCCCTGTCGTATGTTTTGTGTGTATTTTTTGATAGTGCCAATTGGGACAGTGTCCTGCTATGATGCATGATGGTGTCTAGTCCAGTATTAGTTGTTGAAATGTTGGAGTGGTGGTGGCTGTGGGCGCAGGTGACGGGAGTGCTTGATGAAAAGCCTGAAATTTAAAACGAGACAAACTGTCAGCAGCTGTGTTACATATACCTGGAACATGGAAACAATATAGAAAGAAATTATGATAAGCTGCCAACCAAGTGAGTTTCCTCAGAAATCTCATGATCGTAAGGGATTTGGAATGACCTTTGTTGATGATGTGACTTTGTTGATGATATTTGCCCATAAATTACCCCATGCTACGGCAGCCGCCACGATGGGATAGATCTCAAAGAGAGCTGAGGTAGTGGAAAAACCTTCCAAGTCCTGAACTGCTGTAGGCCAGCTGCCCCAAAGCCATTCGTTCCCAAAAATTGCTGCAAAACCTGTGGTAGATGCCGCATCTGACCAAATGGTAGGTGATGAGTCAGTCAATTGAGGGAGGAACATACTTTTACCATTCCAAGTGGTTAAAAATCTCTTCCACATGCGTAGGTCTGCCGTAGCTTGGGTATCTAAGGACAACCTGTGTGTGTCGTGTGTGTCGTGTAGGAAGTGTGGAAAAAGATACAGGAGTCGTGATATGAAGGAGCGGCCTTGAGGTATGATACACATGGCAAAATGTAGTGATCCCAGCAGGGACTGTAGCTCTTTGCGGTTGCAAGTACCGAGCTGAAGGTAGTGGTTGATGTAGGTAAGAATGTTCTCCATCTTGTCGTGTGGTAGGCTTGCTTGCATTGTGGTTGAGTCTAATTGAATACCCAGGAAAGTGATAATCGTGTCTGGCCCCTCTGTTTTCTTAGGGGAGATTGGTACACCTAGTTGCTTGAATAGCTTGGTGGTAGCTTTGAGGCTACTAGGAGGGGAAGTATTCTCCTCGACCAGTAGGAAATCGTCCAGGTAATGTAATACCATAGGGCATCTGGCTATGTTCACTAGTAACCACCACAATGCTTCGGCAAATGTGTTGAAAATAGCTGGGACCCAAAAGTTAAACGGGAGAAAAAATAGTAGTTCCCGGCCCACTTGATGCCATGCAGGTGCCACAGTGTGGGGTGGATTGGCAGCGATTTAAAGGCATTAGTAATATCGGTCTTACTAAGCCAGGCTTACGCTCTGTGTCAGTGTGTATCAGGGGCTTTGAGGACAGGTGTCAATCCATATCTGCCAAGTGACCCTATGTAGGGGGGACAGTCTCTATTCTGCTCTGTGACAGTGTGTTTCAGGGATCCTTAGGATAGGTGATAATCCATATCTGCCAAGTGACCCTATGTAGGGGGAACAGTCTCTATTCTGCTCTGTGTCAGTGTGTATCAGGGATCATTAGGATAGGTGTCAATCCACATCTGCCAAGTGACCCTATGTAGGGGGAACAGTCTCTATTCTGCTCTGTGTCAGTGTGTATCATGGTCTCTGAGGACGATGTCAATCCATATCTGCCAAGTGACCCTATGTAGGGGGAACAGTCCCTATTCTGCTCTGTGTCAGTGTGTATCAGGGATCCTTAGGATATGTGTCAATCCATATCTGCCAAGTGACCTTATGTAGGGGGAACAGTCTCTATTCTGCTCTGTGTCAGTGTGTATCAGGGATCCTTAGGATAGGTGTCAATCCATATCTGCCAAGTGACCCTATGTAGGGGGAACAGTCTCTATGCTGCTCTGTGTCAGTGTGTATCATGGTCTCTGAGGACAAGTGTCAATCCATATCTGCCAAGTGACCCTATGTAGGGGGAACAGTCTCTATTCTGCTATGTGTCAGTGTGTATCAGGGATCCTTAGGATAGGTGTCAATCCATATCTGCCAAGTGACCCTATGTAGGAGGAACAGTCCCTATTCTGCTCTGTGTCAGTGTGTATCAGGGATCCTTAGGATATGTGTCAATCCATATCTGCCAAGGGACCTTATGTAGGGGGAACAGTCTCTATGCTGCTCTGTGTCAGTGTGTATCAGGGATCCTTAGGATAGGTGTCAATCCATATCTGCCAAGTGACCCTATGTAGGGGTAACAGTCTCTATTCTGTTCTGTGTCAGTGTGTATCATGGTCTCTGAGGACAGGTGTCAATCCATACCTGCCAAGTGACCATATGTAGGGGGAACAGTCTCTATTCTGCTCTGTGTCAGTGTGTATCAGAGGCTTTGAGGACATGTGTCAATCCATATCTGCCAAGTGACCCTGTGTAAGGGGAACAGTCTCTATTCTGCTCTGTGGCAGTGTGTTTCAAGGATGCTTAGGATAGGTGTCAATCCATATCTGCCAAGTGACCCTATGTAGGGGAAACAGTCTCTATTCTGCTCTGTGTCAGTGTGTATCATGGTCTCTGAGGACGGTGTCAATCCATATCTGCCAAGTGACCCTATGTAGGGGGAACAGTCTCTATTCTGCTCTGTGGCAGTGTGTATCATGGTCTCTGAGGACAGGTGTCAATCCATATCTGCCAAGTGACCCTATGTAGGGGTAACAGTCTCTATTCTGCTCTGTCAGTGTGTATCATGATCTCTGAGGACAGGTGTCAATCCATACCTGCCAAGTGACCCTATGTAGGGGAAACAGTCTCTATTCTGCTCTGTGTCAGTGTGTATCAGGGGCTTTGAGGACAGGTGTCAATCCATATCTGCCAAGTGACCCTATGTAGGGGGAACAGTCTCTATTCTGCTCTGTGTCAGTGTGTATCAGGGATCCTTAGGATAGGTGTCAATCCATATCTGCCAAGTGACCCTATGTAGGGGGAACAGTCTCTATGCTGCTCTGTGTCAGTGTGTATCATGGTCTCTGAGGACAAGTGTCAATCCATATCTGCCAAGTGACCCTATGTAGGGGTAACAGTCCCTATTCTGCTCTGTGTCAGTGTGTATCAGGGATCCTTAGGATATGTGTCAATCCAAATCTGCCAAGTGACCTTATGTAGGGGGAACAGTCTCTATTCTGCTCTGTGTCAGTGTGTATCAGGGATCCTTAGGCTAGGTGTCAATCCATAACTGCCAAGTGACCCTATGTAGGGGGAACAGTCTCTATGCTGCTCTGTGTCAGTGTGTATCATGGTCTCTGAGGACAAGTGTCAATCCATATCTGCCAAGTGACCCTATGTAGGGGTAACAGTCTCTATTCTGTTCTGTGTCAGTGTGTATCATGGTCTCTGAGGACAGGTGTCAATCCATACCTGCCAAGTGACCGTATGTAGGGGGAACAGTCTCTATTCTGCTCTGTGTCAGTGTGTATCAGGGGCTTTGAGGACATGTATCAATCCATATCTGCCAAGTGACCCTATGTAAGGGGAACAGTCTCTATTCTGCTCTGTGGCAGTGTGTTTCAGGGATACTTAGGATAGGTGTCAATCCATATCTGCCAAGTTACCCTATGTAGGGGGAACAGTCTCTATTCTGCTCTGTGTCAGTGTGTATCATGGTCTCTGAGGACGGTGTCAATCCATATCTGCCAAGTGACCCTATGTAGGGGTAACAGTCTCTATTCTGCTCTGTGTCAGTGTGTATCATGGTCTCTGAGGACAGGTGTCAATCCATACCTGCCAAGTGACCCTATGTAGGGGGAACAGTCTCTATTCTGCTCTGTGTCAGTGTGTATCAGGGGCTTTGAGAACAGGTGTCAATCCATATCTACCAAGTGACCCTATGTAGGGGGAACAGTCTCTATTCTGCTCTGTGGCAGTGTGTATCATGGTCTCTGAGGACAGGTGTCAATCCATATCTGCCAAGTGACCCTATGTAGGGGTAACAGTCTCTATTCTGCTCTGTCAGTGTGTATCATGGTCTCTGAGGACAGGTGTCAATCCATACCTGCCAAGTGACCCTATGTAGGGGAAACAGTCTCTATTCTGCTCTGTGTCAGTGTGTATCAGGGGCTTTGAGGACAGGTGTCACTACATATCTGCCAAGTGACCCTATGTAGGGGGAACAGTCTCTATTCTGCTCTGTGTCAGTGTGTATCAGGGATCCTTAGGATAGGTGTCAATCCATATCTGCCAAGTGACCCTATGTAGGGGGAACAGTCTCTATTGTGCTCTCTGTCAGTGTGTATCATGGTCTCTGAGGACAGGTGTCAATCCATATCTGCCAAGTGACCATATGTAGGGGGAACAGTCTCTATGCTGCTGTGTGTCAGTGTGTATTATGGTCTCCGAGGACAAGTGTCAATCCATATCTGCCAAGTGACCCTATGTAGGGGTAACAGTCTCTATTCTGTTCTGTGTCAGTGTGTATCATGGTCTCTGAGGACAGGTGTCAATCCATACCTGCCAAGTGACCATATGTAGGGGGAACAGTCTCTATTCTGCTCTGTGTCAGTGTGTATCAGGGGCTTTGAGGACATGTGTCAATCCATATCTGCCAAGTGACCCTAAGTAAGGGGAACAGTCTCTATTCTGCTCTGTGGCAGTGTGTTTCAGGGATGCTTAGGATAGGTGTCAATCCATATCTGCCAAGTGACCCTATGTAGGGGGAACAGTCTCTATTCTGCTCTGTGTCAGTGTGTTTAAGAGATCCTTAGGATAGGTGTCAATCCATATCTGCCAAGGGACCCTATGTAGGAGGAACAGTCCCTATTCTGCTCTGTGTCAGTGTGTATCAGGGATCCTTAGGATAGGTGTCAATCCATATCTGCCAAGTGACCCTATGTAGGAGGAACAGTCCCTATTCTGCTCTGTGTCAGTGTGTATCAGGGATCCTTAGGATAGGTGTCAATCCATATCTGCCAAGTGACCCTATGTAGGGGGAACAGTCTCTATTCTGCTCTGTGTCAGTGTGTATCATGGTCTCTGAGGACGGTGTCAATCCATATCTGCCAAGTGACCCTATGTAGGGGTAACAGTCTCTATTCTGCTCTGTGTAAGTGTTTATCATGGTCTCTGAGGACAGGTGTCAATCCATACCTGCCAAGTGACCCTATGTAAGGGAAACAGTCTCTATTCTGCTCTATGTCAGTGTGTATCAGGGATCCTTAGGATAGGTGTCAATCCATATCTGCCAAGTGACCCTATGTAGGGGGAACAGTCTCTATTCTGCTCTGTGTCAGTGAGTATCAGGGATCCTTAGGATAGGTGTCAATCCATATCTGCCAAGTGACCCTATGTAGGGGGAACAGTCTCTATTCTGCTCTGTGTCAGTGTGTATCATGGTCTCTGAGGACAGGTGTCAATCCATATCTGCCAAGTGACCCCATGTAGGGGGAACAGTCTCTATTCTGCTCTGTGTCAGTGTGTATCATGGTCTCTGAGGACAGGTGTCAATCCATATCTGCCAAGTGACCCTATGTAGGGGGAACAGTCTCTATTCTGCTCTGTGTCAGTGTGTATTAGGGATCCTTAGGATAGGTGTCAATCCATATCTGCCAAGTGACCCTATGTAGGGGGAATAGTCCCTATTCTGCTCTATGTCAGTGTGTATCAGGGTCTCTGAGGACAGGTGTCAATCCATATGTCAAGGTGTCAATATGTCATATGTCAGGTGTCAATCCATATCCATTGTGATTTAGGAATGTTAGGTGATTTCTGCCCTTTATGGATTAAAACCAGACTCTGCATCAACTGTGTCATTTTCCATGGGAGTTTTGCCATGGATCCCCCTCCGGCATGCCACAGTCCAGGTGTTAGTCCCCTTGAAACAACTTTTCCATCACTTATGTGGCCAGAAAGAGTCCCTGTGGGTTTTAAAATTCGCCTGCCCATTGAAGTTAATGGCAGTTCGCCCGGTTCGCCGGTTCGCGAACGTTTGCGGAAGTTCCCGTTCGCCATTCGCGAACCGAAAAATTTGTGTTCGCGACATCACTACTTATAGCTGTTAAGGCTGTAATGATGATATGATATGCGAGGTATGCATCTGCTTTCGTCAGTGTTTGGGGCCACATGAGTATAAGATACGTCATTGGTGTATGTGGTAGTCTTACACCTGTGGAGCCCTCTATAGCGTTTGATATTTCTGACCAAAATGTGTTCAGCTTTGGGCATGCCCATGTGCCTTGGTACCCGGTACTGCACCGCATCTCCAGCAGGTCTCTGATTTTGTGCGGTCCATCCTGTGTATTCTAGAGGGTACCATATACCAACGATATAGTATTTTCCTACTTGTTTCGATATGCGCTGTGTTTAATGTGAGGTTTTTATGTGCATTTTGTGCGTGTGACCATTCCTCAGGTGTTTCCAATTTCCTTTTCCCATATGTTCATAAATTTGAGTTTTTCTGTGTGATCATGTTGTCCGATCAGTTTGTACAGGGTAGACAGTATTTTTTGTGGTGGTTTCTCTGCCATCCATTTCTTTTCTATTTCTGTGAGCGTGTTCCCCTGAGTCTGTGTGCTATTGTAGTGTCTATCTACCCACGATTTAATTTGCATATATGAAAAAAAGGTTTTAGGTGGGAGGTTATATTTGCTTTTTAGCGTGTTGTAATCGGTCATGTGCCCATCCGTCAATATTTGTGACAAATGAGTCACGCCGTGTAGGTTCCATGTCTTATAGTTCAACCCTGGGATAAGAACCGTTAGTGCCTGGAGATGAAACGCCCTTGAGATGGATGTTTCGGGATAATGTTTCTAGATTGTCCCACACCTTGAGTGTTGCTACTGTGGTTGGGCATATGTTTTTGTATTTGGGTCTTTTGTCTGCAGGTATCCAAGCTAGTGTTGGCAATGATAGTCCCTCAGTATGTGCTGATTCTATTTGGTTCCAAAATAGTGGTGATGTATATATATTAGTGTGCTTATCATGGCTGCTTCATAGTATCGTGAGATACTTAGCAACCCCATTCCTCAATTTTTAAAAGGTCTATACATGCCTTCTGACGCTATTCTGGCTTTCTTCCCGCCCCACATGAACTTATTTAAAACTACAGTTGGTTTTCTGTTTTCTGTTGCCTGGAGGAGTTTCACATAATTGGTCTGGTACAGTTTGTGTGTTGTTGGTGTAAGTGCTATTCCTAGGAAGGTAAGATGGTCTTGTCTTCCAGTCGTACGTGTATTTGTTATGCAGATTTGTGAGTCTTGGGTTTTGTATATTAAAGCTCATAGCTTGTGTGTTCGTGACATTAAGTTTGTAATATGAGCAATTGCTGAATCTCTTTATCTCCGATTGTAGTATCAGCAGAGATGTTTCAGGTTTGGTCAGGGTAAGCATCACGTCGTCCGCAAATAGTGTGATTTTGTGTATTTTGTCGCCTATATCTTACCCATATATATTATGATTTTCCCTGATATGTTGTGCTAATGGTTCCAGTGCCAGTATGTATAGCAGGGGTGACAGTGGGCAGCCCTGCTTGGAACCGTTCGATATTTGGAATTGTTTGGATCCTCCATTAATCACTTTCGCTGTTGGTTTATCATACAGGGCTGTGTAGCCTGTCAAACGCTTTCTCTGCATCTAGTGACAAGGCCACACTGGGCTCCCCGGCTTGTTGAAGTCTATGGATAAGGTTGATTAGTTTTCTGGTCCCATCCGACTCTTGTCTGCCTCTGACAAATGCCACCTGGTCGTCTTTTATAAGAGTTGGCAGAATGTTCCACAATCTAGTTGCGTATATTTTCGCCAGTATTATTAGATCTGTGTTTAATAATGATATTGGGCGCAAGTTCTGGCATTTATGTGGTGGTTTGCCCTGTTTGGGTAGTGTTGCTATGTGGGCTATCAGCATCTCTTGGGGTGTAGTTCCTGTGTGCAGTATATAATTTAACTAGTTGGGGTGCCAATATGTGTGAGAAGGATTAGTAATACAGATTTGTGAACCCATCTGGTCCTGGGGATTTCCCTTTTGGGGAGGGTTTTTATTGTCTGTAAAATTTTGTTAAGTGTGATAGGTTCTTCTAATTTTATTTGGTCGTCTCGGGTTAGGGTAGGCAGTCTTATTTCTGTTAGGAAGTCCTCTGTGTCAGATGGGAGAGGTTGATGTGTGTCGGTGTCCGTTTTTAAGTTATAGAGTCCATCATAGTAGTCTGCCATCATGTTGTTTATGTCCTGTGGGTTGTATATTTTATTTCCCTGTGTGTTTAAAAGGGTATTTTTGCATTCTGATGTTTCTGTCTTAGTAGTGATGCCAGTCCTTTCCCCGTCTTATTGCCTTGCGTGTACGTGTTTAGTTTTAGTTTGTTCGTGAGAGTTACAGTTTTTAGCATGTGTATGTCATTATTTTTTCTTTGTAATTGTTGTATGTGTTGTTGTTTTTCTGGCGATGGTTGTAAGATTTGATCTGTTGTTTCGTCTCTAAGGAATCTAAGTAGGCTTATATACTCTTGATTGGATTTGCGTTTGAGGTGTGATGCTCTGCTTACGAAAAGTCCCTGCTTTATGCGCTTGCCACGTGGTGGCAGGTGATATGTTTGGTGTTATGTTTTGTTTAAAATATGATGTAATTTCTGTGTCAAGTGTGCGTTTAAAGTTTGGATTGTGTATAAGAGTGTCATTCAGGTGCCAAGGTGTTGTCCCTCGAAAGATGAAGCTATCTTTTATTGTCAACCATACTGCTGCTGGTCTGACCATGTTATGTCGCCTATGTTGCTATGTGTTACATGTGGTATTAAGTCCCCTGTTATGGATATATATTCGATCTTAGAGTACATGTTATGAACTGGTGAGTAGAACGTAAATTCTCGATTGTTTGGGTGATGTGTTCTCCAAATGTCGTAGAGTTCATACTCTGAGATTACACGTAGTAATGTAGCTGTGTGTTTACGTAAGTTTTTGTGTCTGGGTGATGTGTTTGGTAGGGTTGTGTCTAATTTGGGTTGTATGATGTGGTTAAGGTCTTTGCATATTATTGTTGGTATGTGAGTTGTGGTTGGTAATTTTGTTAACACTTTGTGTAGGAAATTCCTTTGATTATCATTTGGGCCGTGTACACTTACTATAAGGTATTGTGTGTTGTTTAGTTTGCAATGCAGTATGACGTATCTGCCTTGTATGTCTCTTTTTAATTGCAAGAGTTCAAATGTTATTGTTATTTGAGTATAAGTACAGAGATGCCTCTAGATTTAGAGGAGTATGTCAAGTGGTATTGTGTTGGGTAATCCCTATTTGCGAAGGTTGGCACCCTGTTATGCACAAAATGCGTTTCTTGCACACAAAGTATGTCTGTTTTACTTGTTTGTGCTTCTTCTAGTAGCAATCTATGTTTATGCGGTGTGGTTAAACCGCTTGCGTTAACTGTTTGTATTTTCATATATTTGTGTGTTGTGTTGCTGGGTATGGTTGTGTGTGCCAGTTTATCCTAGTATCATATTTGTCACGGGCCGGCACTGTATGATTGTTGGTTGGCGTAGGTGGCTTTTTACAGCATTGTATTGTTATGATGTGTGGACTTCCTGTTTTTCGTATAATTTGTCTGTCACAGGTACTGTCTAAACTTACACTAACGTGTTTTTTCCTTATCTGTTTGACCGATCTGAGAGTGTTTCTAACATAGGGTTTAGAACTTGGGGTGTAGGGGTAACTATGTACAGTACGTCTCGATGAGAGACAGAGTGTGAGGTTTCCACACCGTGGGGGTTGGAGTGAGTTGGTTTCTCCATTTGCGTGGCCATTGGGCGTTTGCTATGTATGGTGCTGCAACTCTCCTAGTCACTGTTAAGTTTCAGTATGTGAGTCCAGTTTGCGTATTGTTGTTTTAGGGTAAGGTCTGTCCCTTCATTCCCGCTCTCAATTATGAGTGTGTTAGTTTGTTTCCGTGGTCAGAGTGGGCTTAGTCATGATGGGTCATTATGTGAGCGATCCTTTTTTTTTTCATTTCATATATGAGCATGGGGTGTGTAGTCTAGTCGTGGGGTATAAATATGCATAGTATATTACAGAGCCCCCTCCTTTACATCTTATCAGTTCTATAACCCATCTCAGTAGTTCCACATAATTTATTTTCAGGTGTTTTGTGTTGTAGGTACCTGGACTGCACATCGGTCCAAGGAAGGGTATCAGGATGTCCTGTATTTGTCCAGCAAGTTTTTTAAGTCTCTCATATGAGGGTGTTTGTTGGTGTATGGTTACCTTACCGGGAGTGTCTCAGTCCTGAGTTGTGGCTCCAGACCCGGGTCCCCCGCGACGTATCCACTGCTCTGCTTCAGCTTCGTGACAGGGTCGGCAGAAGCCCGGGATCCGGCGGCCCGTTTGGGTTTGTGGACCCATTTCTTTTGGTTGGGGTAAGTTATAGTTATGTGGAGGATAGATGTTCACTGTTGTATGTTCGCAGTTTCATGGTGCAGTCTTTGTCGGGCATTCGATAGAAATTAGCCGTTGAACCAGGTGTCGTCTGAAGTTAATGATTCTTGCGGGCTGTTTTCCACTCCGGCTTGTGTTTCCTGCTTTTGATTGTGCTTCATGTGTATCCAGCGTTGTTGGTATGTCTCAGTCATTTAGTTGCTTTATGCCATCTTCAGGGGTGGCTATCGTTATTATATTTCCGTCTTTTGTAATTAGGAGCATGGTGGGGAAACCCCACCTGTGACGGATGCCATTCGCCCTCAGAGCTCCGGTGACCTTGGAGAATTCTTTCCGTCTCCGGAATGTGGCAGCCGACAGATCTGCATATATTCGTACTGTGGAGTAATCCTCCGGTGGCTTGGCTCTTGTTCTGCTACTTCTGAAGATGTGTTCTTTAATATTGAAGTAGTGAGCTCTCATTAGTATATCTCTCGGAGCTGTTGGGGAAGATGACAAAGCTTGGGGATACGGTGCACTCTGTCAATTTATAACATATCTTCCGGTATCTCCAGGGTGTGGGCCTGTAGTAGGCCTCGGATGTAAGAAGGTAGGTCATTGTTGCTTATGTCCTCTGAGACTCCCCTTAAGCGTAAGTTTTTCCAGCGTGAAATATCTTCTATGTCCGCCAATTTTTCTTCCATTCTGTTTAATTGTGTTGTTAGTTCGCCTACATTGGTGGCCAGATCGTTGTGTGCTTCGGCGAATTCGTCATACTTGTCCTCCATATTTGTTGTCCGCTTCCCCAGTTCTTGTATGTCCTTTCTCATGGAATCGGCTGTGTGCTGCCATGTTGTTATTAATTTATTGGATAATGTTTCCAGAGCAGCGGTTAGGTCAGCTTTGGTGAGCTGCTCATTGGTCCCGTGTGCGTCGGAGCTCGAGTTCTGCATGTTAACCTCCAAGTCATAGGCCTCGTTGTTTGTCGATGCCTTTCCCGCCGGAGTTGCTGGGGCCGATTTTTGGTTAAAGAAGTTGTGTTTGTTGTTTTTTGTCGAGTTCTTCTTATTTTTTTGCTGTGACATGTTTTTGAATGTCGCTGGAATCGATGGGTGCAGCTTATTTTAACAGGCTTGCTGTAGATTAAATGCCCAGGCGTCGGAGCAAAATTCTATGCGGCCATCTTGCTCCGTGGTTGGCCACGCCCCCCTAAATATTTGATGATGTAAGCCCTGTTTCCCCTGAATAAAATGATATATAATAAGTGTTGGTGCACATAATATGAAAGAGGCAAATTACGCCTGAACAGACATATAGTGCAAATTCCAGTTTTTGTTTACGTTTTGTTTTGATCACAATGTGTACATTTGGCTCAGTCCTTAACCCCTTAAGGACACAGCTTCAGAAGCTTGTCTTACGCTTAATGACACAAGCAATTTTTGCATTTTCTTGCTGTTTGCGTTCAACTGCAATTTGCATCTCTCTTGTTTATTGGACTGACACATATTCTATACTGTTTTTTTAAAGGACAGAAGGGGCTTTAATTTGATGTAACATACATATATATATATATATATAAATGCTTATTTATTAGAAAAAAATACAGAAAAATGAAAAAAATAAAACAGTTTTTGCAATAATACTGTGTGCATAATTAGCGCAGGTTAAAGAAAGTAATTACAAATAAATTAATTTAGTTGTTCTGACTTACAGAATATATAATGTGTCTGAGATTTTAAGTTTTTTTTGGTAGTTAAGGGTCACAAAGGACAAGGAGTAAAATAAACGTTTAATGTGGAGCGATTTTAGAATTTGGTATGTTTGTCTTGTAAGCTTAATAGCCAGAAAAGAAAACAAAATTGCCACACAAAAGTATATATTTATATAAAGTAGACATCACAGACTATTGTCCTAAGGTTGTTTTGACACTTTCTACGTAGCCATTTCACCGCCAATCTCTGCTAAATATTGGAGTAAAATTGTGTTTCTTTTGGTTTTTGGCACACAAACTTATAACATTTTGTAAAGTTGGTGTGTGCTGTTCCTGTACAACACATTATTTTGTGTTCAGCTACATCTGCTGAGTTCAACGATACCCCCATTGTATGTATTTGGCACTGTTTCGTGAAGCTACAGTGCCATATAGGAGACCTGTCCTTTTCAGTAGTTACAGTTGAATTTTGAAAGATGGATTTAATGGGCCTATGCTTCAATTTGGGGTATTATAGCAGTTTGACTGTTCAGAAAAACCCCACAAAGGCCTACCATTTGTAAAAGTAGACACTCCAGGGTATCTCATATGGTGCATATTGTACCTTAACATGCCCCCATTTTTGGGGCATTTTTTACATACGGATTACATTTTTTCTGGGCATTTTGTATATTTCAAACCCCCCAAATTATGCTCAGCTAAGTCTTCTGAGTAAAACAATATGCCCAATGTATGACCTAGACACTATTTTGTGAAGTTACAGTGCTGTAAAAGCGATGGGACAAGTTCAGGTTTTTAAGTGTGAATTTTCATGGAGGGTTTTGATGCGTCCGTGTCCCACTTTGGAGCACTTGAGCGGGCTACATATTACAACTACACCATAAAGGCATACCATTTCTAAAAGAACACATTCCAGGGTATTTCAATAGGCATATTTTGAACCTTAGCGTGGGATAATTTTTCCGCTAGCTTGTACCAAGTTTAGTGGTAATAAGCGTTTTTTCTGCCTTTTTGATACACACAGTGAGTTTGCACAGTATATTTTGCAAACCTTATGTGTGCTAGGATGTGTTAGGACCCGCTTAGGGGGGTCTGCCTTGACGTTGGCAGGCGGGCATCCCTCCAATGACCATTGGAGCAACTAAATGACCTCCATTTGTCTAAATATACATAGGGATTAAGGAGAAAGCGCAAGTAACATTTTCTTTTCTTTGGTTTTTACTATATATTGGGGCTGATGTGTGTTGTAGTCCTTGCTGCTTAAGCGCAGGACTTCTCTTTTTGCTTATGTGTGCTACGACTGTTAGAATACTACATATGTTGCTGAGCTATGTCGTCTGAGTACAGCGATACCCCTATATGTACCTTTGCCAGGTATATGTGTACATGGAAGGGGCACATTTTAGACACAGCCATTCCAGTTTTTTTTCAAACTTTGAAGTTTTAAGCTGTGTCCATGTTCCATTTTGGAGTAGTTTAGATGGTTGGTTATTGAAACTTTCCCACAAACAAATACTATTTATTAAAGAATACACCCTGGGGTAATTCAAAAGGCATATTTTGAACCTTAGCGTGGGATAATTTTTTCTCTAGTTTGTTCCAGGTGTAGTGGTAATGAGCATTTTTAAATGTATTTTTTTTTACTTTTTAAAACTTTGTAACTTTTTAAAACTAATTTTTAAACTTTTTTTCGCTTATTAATTTTTTTAAACTTTCCTAAACTTTCTTAAAACTTATTTTTTTTAATTTTTTTTTACAGATTTAACATTTTTATAAGCTTTTTCTTTATTGTTAACCCCTAACTAGCAGTAAGCAGCACTAACGGTAAATTTCCCAATTTCCTATAATTCCCACCCACCCCAGCTAGCAAAATCTATAATTTTAAAATTGTTACATTAATTAATTAATTAAATAAATTGAACCCCTGAGGGTTAAAAAAAAATTGGATCGCAGTATAATACTGTGATCTGTATTTGGATCACTGTAGGTAGTGATCAACTGGCAGGGAAGGGTTTAATTTTTATTAGGACTGGGTAAAGGAGGGTGGGATTTTTTTGTACTTTTAAAAAAAATGGTATTAAAACTTTTTTTTGCTTTTGAAACATTTTTTTAAACTTTTTTTTTTAACATTAACCCCTAGCTAGACTAACACCAAATTCCCAAATTTCCCACTAACTTCCACCCACCCCAGCTAGCTAAATATATTATTTTAATATATTTAAATTAATTAATAAAATAACATTAACCCCTGAGGGTTAGTAAAAATAAAAGTTGACCCTCAGGGGTTAAAAAAAAAATCAGATCACAGTTAAATGTATACCCTGTAGTCAGTGATCAATTGGCAGGGAAGGGGTTAATTTTTTATTAAATTGGATAAACGGGGGTGGGATTTTAAATTAACTTTATTTTTTTTAAACAGGATATAGGATCATCACTGATCCGTATCCCTTCACTTCAAACAGAACCGGGAAGTGCAGGGAGGCGGATCAGTGATATGTACATGCAGCACATGTGCTCGTTCTGACAGCCTGTCAGAGCGAGCACTGCTGCAGGGGCAGCACGATCGGGTGCTCCCAGTCTGCCTCTAATACAGAGGCAGACCGGAGCACTGTTAACCCTGCGATCGCCGCAATTGCGGCGATCTGGGGTTAATTTTAACGCGCGACGGACAAGGTCCGTCACCCGGCGTTAAGGGTCTCCCTGCCATGATGGACCTCGTCCGTCACCGTCCTGAAGGAGTTAAGAACACAGTCATTAAAGGGTGGCAAACAGAATCACAAACCATATGTAAAATAACTGATATCTGTGTCTAATCCACTGGACTGGAGACTAATATATGAGACTAATTGTTAGATCATTTAAGTTTTTTTAAAAATAATTTTTAGAATAATGATACATTTTATTTCATACAATTGTGCTGATTTGTGCCTTACCCTGCACCTCACAGTCACGGGACCACCCCCACCACTGCCACTAGAGACAACAGAGGAAAGAGTTTTTCAACTCATAACAGAACGGATGGGGAATTCTTTGACTAAAGAGGTCTTTTTATCAGAATTTCTTTTTTTTTTTAAATCTGAAAATGATTTTACACCATTTTTAAAAAATGTTTTTATTTGTACAGAAATGAGCAAAAGAAAAAGCAGCACTACGGATTTCTTCACAAAGGCATCCAATAAAAAAATCACATGCTAATTCTGCAAGTTGCTCCACTCAGTCTGAGCCTTTGCTTCAGCAGGTGGTGTCCGCTGCAGAGACTACACCAGTCAGTGAATCGGCTGTAGTGGACATGGTTACTGATGTGACTGAAGATGCCGATGTCAGTGATAACATTCTTTCAGAATGTTGAGACCAGAATCATTGGCTAGAATCTAAAAAAAAAGTACCCTTGGCTGTTTGTAGACAATGGTCTTTTAGGGTGCAAAGTGTGTCGCAAGGTTAAACACCTTGGAGTGTCTGTTACACAGGGTGTATAGATTTCTAAAGAATGAAGCACTGGTACAATTACTCCATATGGCAAAATAATATGGCATTGAACGCCTGTCTTCTCTTTTGTTTATTAGTCTCATTGGGCCTCCTGTGCATTTATTCGATCCTTTACCATACGTCACAAAATGGCTGACCACACATCGCAGTGCAGATGATACTAAATCTCGAAAAGTTGATAATCTGGCACGGCAAGGTCAACGTTATTCCAGTTTGTGGGATATTTTCTAATGGGCTGTGTGTTTATTTTTTTACACTATTTGTTTTAGAAATTCCCTGAGAGGGAAAGATCATCACCCATTGTGGTGATTATTCTGTTAGTATGACAAACAAGTTAACAAGTTAACTCCCTCACAAACAACACCATTCACTTTATTACAGTTGTTCCAACTGTTCTAAATTCATTTGTTTATTGCATAGGTAGTTTAATTTGTTCCAACTGTTCTATATAAATTTGTTTATTGCATGTGAATTTTGCAGTTGTTTGTGTAAACTGGCACTTTACAATAAATGTTGCACTCAACTTTCTGTGAAATATATAGTTTTTTGGGGGCTAACGGGGGGTGGCAGTGGGAGTTATTGGAAATTGGGGAATTTACTGTTTGTTTACTGTGTGCTGCTTACTGCTAGCTAGGGGTTAACAGTAAAAAAAGTTTATACATTTTTTTAAAGTGTAAAAGTTTCAAGAAAGTTTTAAAAAGTAAAAAAAAATATTAAGTAAACAAAAAAGTTTAAAAACAGGTTTTAAAAAGTACAAAAAGTTTAAAAAGTTAAAAAATACATTAGAAAATGCTCATTACCACTACACCTGGAACAAACTAGCGAAAAAATGATCCCATGCTAAGGATCAAAATATGTCTTTTGAATTATTCTGGGGTGTTTTCTTTAATAAATAGTATGTGTTTGTGAGGAAGTTTTAATAACCAACCAGCTAAATGAAATAAAAAACATGGACACAGCGTAAAACTTTAGAGTAAGAAAAAAACTGAATGGCTGCGGCTCAAATGTGCCCCTTTAACATCCACATATATCTGGCAAAGGTACATACGGGGGTATTGTTGTACTCAGACGACATAGCTGAGCAACATATTAAGTATTTTACAGTTGTAGCACACGTAAGGTTTGTAAAATATACTGTGCTTATTACCACTACACTTGGTACAAGATAGCGGAAAAATGATTCCACACTAAAGTTCAAAATTTGCCTTTTGAAATACCCTGGGATGTCTTCTTTAAGGAATGGTATGCTTTATGGTGTAGCTGGAATATGTAGCCTGCTCAAGTGCTCCAAAATGGGACACGGACATATCAAAACCCTCCATGAAAATTCACACTTGAAAACCTGAACTTGTCATGTCAAAATAGTGTCTAGATCAGTGGTAGTCAACCTTACCG
Source organism: Pelobates fuscus (assembly GCF_036172605.1). Taxonomy (NCBI): domain Eukaryota; kingdom Metazoa; phylum Chordata; class Amphibia; order Anura; family Pelobatidae; genus Pelobates; species Pelobates fuscus. The sequence continues at coordinate 283,230,217 of NC_086318.1, read as the reverse complement.
CCCACCAGTTTTAGCGCAAGTGCAGAATATTTTTTAGAAAGGAGGGTGTTTTAAAAAAATAAATAAATGTACGTACATTTATCTTTTTATTTCTACTTAATGCATGTTTATAATGTTTTTAACTTTATAAAGTTTAATGAGAAAACAATAAAGTAAATTGAAATTACCTTTACTAGTGATTAATTAGATCCTTGAGGTTGATGCTGCAAGACTAAATATTTGATATCTGGTTCGATTTTCGTAAGGAACAAACGAAGGTCTCCTCTTTCGGTGATATTCAGACGACTTCTCTATTTGCGCATAATATGATTTCTCATCTGTCGCGCTGTAAAACTCCCAGCGCTGATCGGGCCTCCTCACAATCCACATCCATTGGGTGGCCCTGACAGCATTGGCCACCCTATGGACCCCTCCATATGCGGCCCCGGCGGTTTGCCGCGCGGGACGGGGCTGCAGGTGGTGATGGCGGTACCCGGTCACAGGGGTACCGCCGGCTCGCACCCGCCTACCCGCTCACCCAATCTCTCAAAATTAAAAAAATCCCTACCGCCCACCTGGAATCCTGAAACGCCCACTAGTGGGCGGTAGGGACCAGGTTGACGACCCATGGTCTAGATCAGGACTTCCCAAACTTTTATGGGCCGAGACCCACTTTTCAAAAAACGGTAATTTTTCAAGACCCACTTGCTTTTAATGCATATTTTAAAAAGTGAACACCATGGCAATCAGCTTAAGAGGCATACAATTGGCACACCATAGCAATCCGCTTTAGATGCACACAATTGGCACACCATGACAATTGGCACACCATAGCAATCAGCTTTACAGGCATACAATTGGCACACCATAGCAATCAGCTTTACAGGCATACAATTGGAACATTATGTCAGCTTTAGATGCATACAATTGGCACACTATAGCAATCCGCTTTAGATGCATACAATTGGCACACCATAGCAATCAGCTTTACAGGCATACAATTGGCACACCATAGCAATCAGCTTTACAGGCATACAATTGGAACATTATGTCAGCTTTAGATGCATACAATTGGCACACTATAGCAATCCGCTCTAGATGCATACAATTGGCATACCATGGCAATCAGCTTTAGATGCATAAAATTGGTACATCATAGCAATCAGTTTTAGATGTATAAACTTGGCACATCATGGCAACTTTAGGTGCATACAATTGGCACACCATGGCAATCAGTTTTAGAGGCTTACAATTGGCACACCATGGCAACCAGCTTTAGAGGCATAAATTCAGAACATTGTGGCAATCAGTTTTAGAGGCATAAAATTGGAACATCATGGCAGCTTTAAATACATAAACTTGGCACAGCATGGCAATAAGCTTTAGGTGCATAAACTTGGCACATCATGGTAATCATGGAGTGAAGGGGTTACATTGGGGGGAGGGCAGGGAGTGAAGAGGTTACATAGGGGGGAGGGCAGGGAGTGAAAGGGTGACATGGGGGAGGGCAGGGAGTGAAGGGGTGACATTGGGGGGAGGGCAGGGAGTGAAGGGGTTACATGGAGGGAGGGCAGGGAGTGAAGGGGTTACATGGGGAGGAGGGAAAGGGGTGTAGGGGTTACATTGTGGGGAGGGGGCAGGGAGTGAAGGGGTTACATTGGGGGGGCAGGAAGTGAAGGGGTTACATGGGGGAGGGCAGGGGTGAAGGGGTTACATGGGGGCAGGGAGTGAAGGGGTTACATGGGGGCAGGGAGTGAAGGGGTTACATGGGGGGGCAGGGAGTAAAGGGGTTACTTGGGGGAGGACAGGGGGTGAAGGGGTTACATGGGGGCAGGGGGTGAAGGGGTTACATGGGGGGAGGGCAGGGAGTGAATGGGTTACACGGGGTGGCAGGGAGTGAAGGGGTTACTTGGGGGAGGACAAGGGGTGAAGGGGTTACATGGGGGTAGGGAGTGAAGGGGTTGCAGGGGGTGAAGGGGTTTCATGGGGGGCAGGGGGTGAAGGGGTTACAAGGGGAGGGCAGGGGGTGAAGGGGTTACATGGGGAGGGCAGGGGGTGAAGGGGTTACATGGGGAGGAGGGCAGGGGGTGAAAGGGTTACATGGGAGGAGGGCAGGGAGTGAAGGAGTTACATGGGGGGGCAGGGAGTGAAGGGGTTACATGGGGGGAGGGCAGGGAGTGATGGGGTTACATGGGGGGAGGACAGGGAGTGATGGGGTTACATGGGGGGAGGACAGGGGGGTGAAGGGGTTACATGGGGGAGGACAGGGGGGTGAAGGGGTTACATGGGGGGAGGGCCGGGGGTGAAGGGGTTACATGGGGGGCAGGGAGTGAAGGGGTTACATGGGGGGCAGGGAGTAAAGGGGTTACTTGGGGGAGGACATGGGATGAAGGGGTTACATGGGGGGCAGGGAGTGAAGGGGTTACTTGGGGGGGCAGGGAGTGAAGGGGTTACTTGGGGGGGCAGGGGGTGAAGGGGTTACATGGGGGGCAGGGAGTGAAGGGGTTACATGGGGCAGGGAGTGAAGGGGTTACATGGGGGGGAGTGAAGGGGTTACATGGGGGAGGACAGGGGGTGAAGGGGTTACATGGGGGGCAGGGGGCGAAGGGGTTACATGGGGGGGCAGGGGGTGAAGGGGTTACTTAGGGAGGACAGGGGGTGAAGGGGTAACATGGGGGCAGGGAGTGAAGGGGTTACATGGGGGGAGTGAAGGGGTTACATGGGGGAGGACAGGGGGTGAAGGGGTTACATGGGGGGGCAGGGGGCGAAGGGGTTACATGGGGGGCAGGGGGTGAAGGGGTTACTTAGGGAGGACAGGGGGTGAAGGGGTTACATGGGGGGCAGGGAGTGAAGGGGTTACTTGGGGGAGGACAGGGGGTGAAGGGGTTACTTGGGGGAGGACAGGGGGTGAAGGGGTTACATGGGGGGGCAGGGGGCGAAGGGGTTACATGGGGGCAGGGGGCGAAGGGGTTACTTAGGGAGGACAGGGGTGAAGGGGTTACATGGGGGGCAGGGGGTGAAGGGGTTACATGGGGGGGGCAGGGGGTGAAGGGGTTACATGGGGGGGCAGGGGGTGAAGGAGTTACTTGGGGGGGCAGGGGGTGAAGGGGTTACATGGGGGGGCAGGGGGTGATGGGGTTACATGGGAGGGCAGGGAGTGAAGGGGTTACAAGGGGGGGTAAGGGGGTGAAGGGGTTACATGGGGCAGAGAATGAAGGGGTTACTTGGGGGAGGACAGGGGGTGAAGGGGTTACATGGGGAGGACAGGGGGTGAAGGGGTTACATGGGGGCAGGGGGTGAAGGGGTTACATGGGGGTGAGGGGGTGAAGGGGTTTCATGGGGGGCAGGGGGTGAAGGGGTTTCATGGGGGCAGGGGGTGAAGGGGTTTCATGGGGGTAGGGGGTGAAGGGGTTACATGGGGGAGGGCAGGGGGTGAAGGGGTTACATTGGGGGAGGGCAGGGGGTGAACGGGTTACATGGGGAGGCGGGCAGGGGGTGAAAGGGTTACATGGGGGGAGGGAAGGGAGGGAAGGGGTTGCAGGGAGGGAAGGGAGTGAAGGGGTTGCAGGGGGTGAAGGGGTTACATGGGGGAGGGCAGGGGGTGAAGGGGTTACATGGGGGGAGGGCAGGGGGTGAAGGGGTTACATGGGGGGAGGGCAGGGGGTGAAGGGGTTACATGGGGGGCAGGGAGTGAAGGGGTTACATGGGGGGCAGGAAGTAAAGGGGTTACTTGGGGGAGGACAGGGGGTGAAGGGGTTACATGGGGGAAGGGGATGAAGGGGTTACATGGGGATGAGGGCAGGGGGTGAAAGGGTTACATGGGAGGAGGGCAGGGAGTGAAGGGGTTACATGGGGGGGGCAGGGAGTGAAGGGATTACATGGGGAGGAGGGCAGGGGGTGAAACGGTTACATGGGAGGAGGGCAGGGAGTGAAGGGGTTACATGGGGGAGGGCAGGGGGTGAAGGGGTTACATGGGGGGCAGGGAGTGAAGGGGTTACATGGGGGGCAGGAAGTAAAGGGGTTACTTGGGGGAGGACAGGGGGTGAAGGGGTTACATGGGGGGAAGGGGGTGAAGGGGTTACATGGGGATGAGGGCAGGGGGTTAAAGGGTTACATGGGAGGAGGGCAGGGAGTGAAGGGGTTACATGGGGGGGGCAGGGAGTGAAGGGATTACATGGGGAGGAGGGCAGGGGGTGAAACGGTTACATGGGAGGAGGGCAGGGAGTGAAGGGGTTACATGGGGGGGCAGGGAGTGAAGGGGTTACATGGGGGAAGGGCAGGGAGTGATGGGGTTACATGGGGGGAGGGCAGGGGGTGAAGGGGTTGCATGGGGGGCAGGGAGTGAAGGGGTTGCAGGGGGTGAAGGGGTTACATGGGGGGAGGGCAGGGGGTGAAGGGGTTACATGGGGGGCAGGGAGTAAAGGGGTTACTTGGGGAGGACAGGGGGTGAAGGGGTTACATGGGGCAGGGGGTGAAGGGGTTACATGGGGGGCGGGGGTGAAAGGGTTACTTGGGGCAGGGAGTGAAGGGGTTACTTGAGGGGCAGGGGGTGAAGGGGTTACATGGGGGGCAGGGAGTAAAGGGGTTACTTGGGGGAGGACATGGGATGAAGGGGTTACATGGGGGGCAGGGAGTGAAGGGGTTACTTGGGGGGGCAGGGAGTGAAGGGGTTACTTGGGGGGGCAGGGGGTGAAGGGGTTACATGGGGGGCAGGGAGTGAAGGGGTTACATGGGGCAGGGAGTGAAGGGGTTACATGGGGGGGAGTGAAGGGGTTACATGGGGGAGGACAGGGGGTGAAGGGGTTACATGGGGGGGCAGGGGGCGAAGGGGTTACATGGGGGGAAGGGGGTGAAGGGGTTACTTAGGGAGGACAGGGGGTGAAGGGGTTACATGGGGGCAGGGAGTGAAGGGGTTACATGGGGGGAGTGAAGGGGTTACATGGGGGAGGACAGGGGGTGAAGGGGTTACATGGGGGGGGCAGGGGGCGAAGGGGTTACATGGGGGGCAGGGGGTGAAGGGGTTACTTAGGGAGGACAGGGGGTGAAGGGGTTACATGGGGGGCAGGGAGTGAAGGGGTTACTTGGGGGAGGACAGGGGGTGAAGGGGTTACTTGGGGGAGGACAGGGGGTGAAGGGGTTACTTGGGGGGGCAGGGGGCGAAGGGGTTACATGGGGGCAGGGGGTGAAGGGGTTACTTAGGGAGGACAGGGGTGAAGGGGTTACATGGGGGGCAGGGGGTGAAGGGGTTACATGGGGGGGGCAGGGGGTGAAGGGGTTACATGGGGGGGCAGGGGGTGAAGGAGTTACTTGGGGGGCAGGGGGTGAAGGGGTTACATGGGGGGGCAGGGGGTGATGGGGTTACATGGGAGGGCAGGGAGTGATGGGGTTACAAGGGGGGGTAAGGGGGTGAAGGGGTTACATGGGGCAGAGAATGAAGGGGTTACTTGGGGGAGGACAGGGGGTGAAGGGGTTACATGGGGAGGACAGGGGGTGAAGGGGTTACATGGGGGCAGGGGGTGAAGGGGTTACATGGGGGTGCAGGGGGTGAAGGGGTTACATGGGGGTGCAGGGGGTGAAGGGGTTTCATGGGGGGCAGGGGGTGAAGGGGTTTCATGGGGCAGGGGGTGAAGGGGTTTCATGGGGGTAGGGGGTGAAGGGGTTACATGGGGGAGGGCAGGGGGTGAAGGGGTTACATTGGGGGAGGGCAGGGGGTGAACGGGTTACATGGGGAGGCGGGCAGGGGGTGAAAGGGTTACATGGGGGGAGGGAAGGGAGTGAAGGGGTTGCAGGGGGGGAAGGGAGTGAAGGGGTTGCAGGGGGTGAAGGGGTTACATGGGGGAGGGCAGGGGGTGAAGGGGTTACATGGGGGGAGGGCAGGGGGTGAAGGGGTTACATGGGGGGCAGGGAGTGAAGGGGTTACATGGGGGGCAGGAAGTAAAGGGGTTACTTGGGGGAGGACAGGGGGTGAAGGGGTTACATGGGGGAAGGGGATGAAGGGGTTACATGGGGATGAGGGCAGGGGGTGAAAGGGTTACATGGGAGGAGGGCAGGGAGTGAAGGGGTTACATGGGGGGGGCAGGGAGTGAAGGGATTACATGGGGAGGAGGGCAGGGGGTGAAACGGTTACATGGGAGGAGGGCAGGGAGTGAAGGGGTTACATGGGGAGGGCAGGGGGTGAAGGGGTTACATGGGGGGCAGGGAGTGAAGGGGTTACATGGGGGGCAGGAAGTAAAGGGGTTACTTGGGGGAGGACAGGGGGTGAAGGGGTTACATGGGGGGAAGGGGGTGAAGGGGTTACATGGGGATGAGGGCAGGGGGTGAAAGGGTTACATGGGAGGAGGGCAGGGAGTGAAGGGGTTACATGGGGGGGCAGGGAGTGAAGGGATTACATGGGGAGGAGGGCAGGGGGTGAAACGGTTACATGGGAGGAGGGCAGGGAGTGAAGGGGTTACATGGGGGGGCAGGGAGTGAAGGGGTTACATGGTGGAAGGGCAGGGAGTGATGGGGTTACATGGGGGAGGGCAGGGGGTGAAGGGTTGCATGGGGGGCAGGGAGTGAAGGGGTTGCAGGGGGTGAAGGGGTTACATGGGGGGAGGGCAGGGGGTGAAGGGGTTACATGGGGGGCAGGGAGTAAAGGGGTTACTTGGGGAGGACAGGGGGTGAAGGGGTTACATGGGGCAGGGGGTGAAGGGGTTACATGGGGGGCGGGGGTGAAAGGGTTACTTGGGGCAGGGAGTGAAGGGGTTACTTGGGGGGCAGGGGGTGAAGGGGTTACATGGGGGGCAGGGGGTGAAGGGGTTACATGGGGGGGCAGGGGGTGAAGGGTTTACATGGGGAGGCAGGGAGTGAAGGGGTTACATGGGGAGGCAGGGAGTGAAGGGGTTACATGGGGAGGCAGGGAGTGAAGGGGTTACTTGGGGGGCAGGGGGTGAAGGGGTTACATGGGGAGGAGGGCAGGGGGTGAAAGGGTTACATTGGAGGAGGGCAGGGAGTGAAGGGGTTACATGAGGGGGGCAGGGAGTGAAGGGGTTACATGGGGGAGGGCAGGGAGTGATGGGGTTACATTGGGGGAGGGCAGGGGGTGATGGGGTTACATGGGGAGGGCAGGGGGTGAAGGGGTTACATGGGGGCAGGGAGTGAAGGGGTTGCAGGGGGTGAAGGGGTTACATGGGGGGAGGGCAGGGAGTGAAGGGGTTACATGGGGCAGGGAGTAAAGGGGTTACTTGGAGGAGGACAGGGGGTGAAGGGGTTACATGGGGGGGCAGGGGGGGAAGGGGTTACATGGGGGGGCAGGGGGTGAAGGAGTTACATGGGGGGGCAGGGGGTGAAGGGGTTACATGGGGGGGCAGGGGGTGATGGGGTTACATGGGAGGGCAGGGAGTGAAGGGGTTACAAGGGGGGTAAGGGGGTGAAGGGGTTACATGGGGAGCAGGGGGTGAAGGGGTTACATGGGGGCAGAGAATGAAGGGGTTACTTGGGGGAGGACAGGGGGTGAAGGGGTTACATGGGGAGGACAGGGGGTGAAGGGGTTACATGGGGAGGACAGGGGGTGAAGGGGTTACATGGGGGTGCAGGGGGTGAAGGGGTTACATGGGGGTGAAGGGGTTTCATGGGGGGCAGGGGGTGAAGGGGTTTCATGGGGGCAGGGGGTGAAGGGGTTTCATGGGGGTATGGGGTGAAGGAGTTACATGGGGGAGGGCAGGGGGTGAAGGGGTTACATGGGGAGGCGGGCAGGGGGTGAAAGGGTTACATGGGGGGAGGGAAGGGAGTGAAGGGGTTGCAGGGGGGGAAGGGAGTGAAGGGGTTGCAGGGGGTGAAGGGGTTACATGGGGAGGGCAGGGGGTGAAGGGGTTACATGGGGGGCAGGGAGTGAAGGGGTTACATGGGGGGCAGGAAGTAAAGGGGTTACTTGGGGGAGGACAGGGGGTGAAGGGGTTACATGGGGGGAAGGGGGTGAAGGGGTTACATGGGGATGAGGGCAGGGGGTGAAAGGGTTACATGGGAGGAGGGCAGGGAGTGAAGGGGTTACATGGGGGGCAGGGAGTGAAGGGATTACATGGGGAGGAGGGCAGGGGGTGAAACGGTTACATGGGAGGAGGGCAGGGAGTGAAGGGGTTACATGGGGGGCAGGGAGTGAAGGGATTACATGGGGGAAGGGCAGGGAGTGATGGGGTTACATGGGGGAGGGCAGGGGGTGAAGGGGTTGCATGGGGGGCAGGGAGTGAAGGGGTTGCAGGGGGTGAAGTGGTTACATGGGGGCAGGGAGTAAAGGGGTTACTTGGGGAGGACAGGGGGTGAAGGGGTTACATGGGGCAGGGGGTGAAGGGGTTACATGGGGCAGGGGGTGAAGGGGTTACATGGGGGCGGGGGTGAAGGGGTTACTTGGGGGGCAGGGGGTGAAGGGGTTACATGGGGGGCAGGGAGTGAAGGGGTTACATGGGGGGCAGGGGGTGAAGGGTTTACATGGGGGGGCAGGGAGTGAAGGGGTTACTTGGGGGGGCAGGGGGTGAAGGGGTTACATGGGGAGGAGGGCAGGGGGTGAAAGGGTTACATTGGAGGAGGGCAGGGAGTGAAGGGGTTACATGAGGGGGCAGGGAGTGAAGGGGTTACATGGGGGGAGGGCAGGGAGTGATGGGGTTACATGGGGGGAGGGCAGGGGGTGATGGGGTTACATGGAGAGGGCAGGGGGTGAAGGGGTTACATGGGGGGCAGGGAGTGAAGGGGTTGTAGGGGGTGAAGGGGTTACATGGGGGGAGGGCAGGGAGTGAAGGGGTTACATGGGGCAGGGAGTAAAGGGGTTACTTGGGAGAGGACAGCGGGTGAAGGGGTTACATGGGGGGGCAGGGGGTGAAGGGGTTACATGGGGGGGCAGGGGGTGAAGGGGTTACATGGGGGGCAGGGGTGAAGGGGTTACATGGGGGGCAGGGAGTGAAGGGGTTACATGGGGGGGCAGGGAGTGAAGGGGTTACATGGGGGGCAGGGAGTGAAAGGGGTTACTTGGGGGCTGGGGTGAAGGGGTTACATGGGGGGGCAGGGAGTGAAGGGGTTACATGGGGGGCAGGGAGTGAAGGGGTTACATGGGGGCAGGGGGTGAAGGGGTTACATGGGGGGCAGGGAGTGAAGGGGTTACTTGGGGGAGGACAGGGGTGAAGGGGTTACATGGGGAGGACAGGGGGTGAAGGGGTTACATGGGGGGCAGGGAGTGAAGGGGTTACTTGGGGAGGACAGGGGGTTAAGGGGTTACATAGGGGGTGAAGGGGTTACATGGGGGGCAGGGGGTGAAGGGGTTACATGGGGGGCAGGGGGTGAAGGGGTTACTTGGGGGGCAGGGGGTGAAGGGGTTACATGAGGGGGCAGGGGGTGAAGGGGTTACATGGGGGGGCAGGGGGTGAAGGGGTTACATGGGGGTGAAGGGGTTACATGGGGGGCAGGGGGTGAAGGGGTTACATGGGGGGCAGGGGGTGAAGGGGTTACATGGGGGGGCAGGGGGTGAAGGGGTTACATGGGGGGCAGGGGGTGAAGGGGTTACATGGGGGGCAGGGGGTGAAGGGGTTACTTGGGGGGCAGGGGGCGAAGGAGTTACATGGGGGGCAGGGGGTGAAGGGTTTACATGGGGGAGCAGGGGGTGAAGGGTTTACATGGGGGAGCAGGGGGTGAAGGGTTTACATGGGGGAGCAGGGGGTGAAGGGGTTACTTGGGGGGCAGGGAGTGAAGGGGTTACATGGGGGGGCAGGGAGTGAAGGGGTTACATGGGGGGCAGGGAGTGAAGGGGTTACTTGGGGGGGCTGGGGTGAAGGGGTTACATGGGGGGGCAGGGAGTGAAGGGGTTACATGGGGGGCAGGGAGTGAAGGGGTTACATGGGGGCAGGGGGTGAAGGGGTTACATGGGGGGCAGGGAGTGAAGGGGTTACTTGGGGGAGGACAGGGGTGAAGGGGTTACATGGGGAGGACAGGGGGTGAAGGGGTTACATGGGGGGCAGGGAGTGAAGGGGTTACTTGGGGAGGACAGGGGGTTAAGGGGTTACATAGGGGGGCAGGGGGTGAAGGGGTTACATGGGGGGCAGGGGGTGAAGGGGTTACATGGGGGGCAGGGGGTGAAGGGGTTACTTGGGGGGCAGGGGGTGAAGGGGTTACATGAGGGGGCAGGGGGTGAAGGGGTTACATGGGGGGGCAGGGGGTGAAGGGGTTACATGGGGGTGAAGGGGTTACATGGGGGGCAGGGGGTGAAGGGGTTACATGGGGGGCAGGGGGTGAAGGGGTTACATGGGGGGGCAGGGGGTGAAGGGGTTACATGGGGGGCAGGGGGTGAAGGGGTTACTTGGGGGGCAGGGGGCGAAGGAGTTACATGGGGGAGCAGGGGGTGAAGGGTTTACATGGGGGAGCAGGGGGTGAAGGGTTTACATGGGGGAGCAGGGGGTGAAGGGTTTACATGGGGGAGCAGGGGGTGAAGGGGTTACTTGGGGGGCAGGGAGTGAAGAGGTTACAGGGGGTGAAGGGGTTACATGGGGGTGCAGGGGGTGAAGGGGTTACATGGGGGTGCAGGGGTTACATGGGGGCAGGGAGTGAAGGGGTTACATGTGGGGCAGGGGGTGAAGGGGTTTCATGGGGGGCAGGGGGTGAAGGGGTTACATGGGGGAGGGCAGGGGGTGAAGGGGTTACATGGGGGGAGGGCAGGGGGTGAAGGGGTTACATTGGGGGAGGGCAGGGGGTGAAGGAGTTACATGGGGGGGCAGGGAGTGAAGAGGTTGCAGGGGGGGCAGGGGGTGAAGGGGTTACATGGGTGGGCAGGAGGTGAAAGGGTTACATGGGGGGAGGGCAGGTGAAGGGGTTGAAGGGATTACTTGGGGGGCAGGGGGTGAAGGGGTTACATGGGGGGGCAGGGGGTGAAGGGGTTACATGGGTGGGCAGTGAGTGAAGGGGTTACATGGGGGCAGGGGGTGAAGGGGTTACATGGGGGGGCAGGGGGTGAAGGGGTTACATGTGGGGGGCAGGGGTTACATGGGGGGGCAGGGGGTGAAGGGGTTACATGGGGGGGGCAGGGGGATGTCTGGGGGCTGTGTCCTACCTTCACTTGTGCAAACTGTAAACGTGCAGCAATGTTTTGTTTGGACAGCAGTGGCTTCTTCTGTGGTATACCCCCAGTAACAGGGATGTTAGCATTTGCCAGTGACTTTTGTAAGTCTTTAGCTGACACTCTAGGATTCTTCTTCACCTCATTGAGCAGTCTGCGCTGTGCTCTTGCAGTCATCTTTACAGGACGGCCACTCCTAGAGAGAGTAGCAGCAGTGCTGAACTTTCTCCACTTATAGACAATTTGTCTTACCGTGGACTGATGAACAGCAAGGCTTTTGGAGATACTTTTATAACCCTTTCCAGCTTTATGCAAATCAACAATTCTTAATCGTAGGTCTTCTGAGAGCTCTTTTGTGCAAGGCATCATTCACATCAGGCAATGCTTCTTGTGAAAAGCAAACCCAGAACTAGTGTGTGTTTTTTTATAGGGCAGGGCAGCTGTAGCCAACACCTCCAATCTCATCTCATTGATTGGACTCCAGTTGGCTGACATCTCACTCCAATTAGCTCTTGGAGATGTCATTAGTCTAGGGGTTCACATACTTTTTCCACCTGCACTGTGAATGTTTACATGGTGTGTTCAATAAAAACATGGCAACATTTCATTGTTTGTGTGTTATTAGTTTAAACAGACTGTGATGGTCTATTGTTGTGACTTAGATGATGATCAGATCACATTTTATGACCAATTTGTGCAGAAATCCATATCATTCCAAAGGGTTTACATACTTTTTCTTGCAATTGTATGCCATATAAGATACCCCTGGGTGTCTACTTTATCAAATGGAAGCCTTTTGTGGAGTTTGTGGAGTTACTTGAATACTCACACTGATATAAATACTCCAAATTGAGACATATGCCCGTCAATGAAAATTCTAACTATAAAAACTGAAATATATTTTTGTCTTATATGGCACTGTAGCTTTATAGAATAGTGCTGAAGGCATACAATGGGGGTATCGTTATACTCAGCAGATGTAGCTGAACACAATATGGGTTTCTGTACAGTAATAGCACACACCAGCTTCACAAAATACACATAAAAAAAACTTGTTATTAGACATGTGCAATTCGTTTCGGTCCGAATATGTATTCGGACGAATTTCGGGCAATTCGGACATTCGGGTGCTTCTGAATGTCTGAATTGCCGAATTGCCGAGGACCCGAAGTTCCGAAATTACTGAATTTCCGAAGTTCCGAAGTTGCCGAAGTTCCGAAGTGTCGAAGTGTCAAAGTGCCGAAGTGCCGAAGTTCCGAAGCACAGTATTGCCTAAGTACTAATATACTTACCCAGTGAAAGAAAAAGAAGGTTACATTGTATACAATTTTAAATAAATAGTATACAAACATAGCCAGGATTCACCTGTAAGCATTTGGAACACTTACAACAATCAAGTAACATACATTCATATAAAATGTAAGTTACTTGGCCAGTCAGTGTAATGACAGGAATGAATAAGTAGATAACTCCCTAATTCCCACGGTATTAGGGAACTATCTACTAAAAGGCTGAAAGACCTAAATTGGTCGAATTGGTCTTTCAGCCAAATTTACTAATACTAAGTAAAGATTATTTAGTATTAGTAAATTATGCCCCTACTCGCTATACCGTGAGTAGGGGCATGTCTGTTAAACAGTGAGCAGCCTGTGGCTGCTCACTGTTAAAAAAAAAAAAAAAGGTCCCCTTCCCGAGGACCCACCCGCACTTTTAAAATAAAGGGGGGACCAATTGCCCCCCCCCCCGCCCCTGAGCGGCGGATGGGGGCCCTAAATTATAATAAGGGGGGGAACTAATGTCCTCCCCCCTGGCCCCCACCCCTGAGCGGTGGGTGGGGGCCCTAAATACTAATAAGGGAGGGGACCTAATGTCCTCCCCCCTGGCCCCCACCCCTGAGTGGTGGGTGGGGGCCCTAAATACTAATAAGGGGGGGGACCTAATGTCCTCCCCCCTGACCCCCACCCAGGAGAGGGCTGGCAGCCTTAGACCTGGGGGGCAAAACCAGTCAAGTGGCCCATTGCACCACCTAATCAGTTCACCATCCATACCCACCTTTTCCTGTTTTTATAACGGATATTGATGTTATGCTAATCAGTAGCTCTTTGCCATACCCGCTCCTTCACGGCTCTGACTTTCAATGTTGTCAGAGCACAGGCTGAGAATCTCTGAGCCTGTGCTCTGACTCATTAACTGAGCGCTGGAACCACGAGGGAGAGGGTATAATCTGACTGCACCTACTGCTGGTGCGCACCAGTGGACCACCAGCGAATCGTTTAAATTGAATATGCTGGTGTCCCCAACGTGTGAGCTGTGTTGGCTACCAGGCGCCTCTGTTGTCATGGCACCCTGCGTGACCGCACAGCTTGCACACCCCAACGGCTGGCCCTGCTGACACACACTGACGTTACTACTTAGACATCCTTCAATATTAATACAGACATCAGAGTAAACACCAATAAACTGTGGAAACAGAGCTGATCCCCCCCCAAATTTATAAAGATTTGCTTACTGGATTTGTTGTAAGATTAAATCATGCCTCCTCCTCACTCTCTCCCATGCGCTGCTCTGTAGGCTGGGAGGAAGTGAAGAGTAATCACATTCTCCCAGCACAGCACCACCTGTGGCTGCATGGGGAACAGCTGTTTAATGTAATGCTTGCAGAACGGGCAGCTGCCGCAGAACCTCTTTGTTCCCGTCTCTTCAAAGAGCTTGCTGTGAGTGTGAGCCACTGTAAATTAGGGGCAGTTGTACTACGGTAAAAACGGATCTGGGCAGGAGGAGAGTGCTGTGCAATCAGTGCACTCCCCTCCTGTGGGTCACCAGTAGACTGATGCACCTGCCCAGGATCAGAGCCGGTGCAAGGATTTTTGCTGCCCTAGGCAAAAGAATAATTTGCCCCCCCCCCCCATGTGACATCACAATGCCCCACCTATATGATCTGCCATATAAACTAATGCCAATGCTGCACACAGTGTGTGTTTACATTAAAAAGCCTGCAGGGACAGGCTATAGACACCAGAACCACTTCATTAAGCTGGGGGACTATAGTGTCCCTTTAATGTGAGGTAAATTATAGATTAGTGTTACTAATAATATCCTGGATTGCCTACTTACAATCAGATGAGGATGGTGATGGACTGCAGTTTGGCTCCACTGGTCTGGTGTAGAACAGGATCTCTGGAGGCTGCTTGTAACTGTGGTCACAAAATTCAAAGTTCTAGTAGAATGGGAAGCAGCTCCATTTTTTTGGGGCCCCTTACACAGCTCAAGGTCTGGGCCCCAGGGCCTGACGGTGAGTATGCCCATAAGGCCACCTAAAAGTCCACCTACATGTTCCACCCATGAGTTCGCTCACAGGGAGTGGAGTGTGTAGGGGATGTGTCATGTGTTATTGTAGAGGATCTAATGTGTGTGCTTAAGGTAAGTAGTGTATAGGGATACCAGTTTGTGTAGGTAATGCAGTGTATTAGTTTGTAGTGGTAGCAGTGTGTGTTTGTGTATAAGGGATGTATTGTGTGAATCTGTGTTTGTATGCATAAGGGATGCAAGGTGTGTGTCTGTAAGTGTGTGCATTGAGTGTGTGTAAGAAATGCATTGTGTTTCTGTGTATATGTAAGAGAAGCAGTGTGTGTGTTTGCATGTGTGTGTAAGGGTTTGCATTGTGTGTTTCTGTGTATGTGTGCAAAGGATGCATTGTCTTTGTGTGTAATGGATGCATTGTGTGTTTCTCTGTATGTAAGGGAAGCATGTTGTGTTTCTGTGTGTATAGGGATGCATTGTGTGTTTCTGTGTATGTATAGGGATGCATTGTGTGTGTGTGTGCGCTTAGTGTGAAGGAGCTCCCTGTCCTGCCCCCTGTCCTATAGAGCTCTCCCCTGCCCTTTAGTGGTCTCTCCTCCCCCCCCTCCCCTAGCAGTCACTTCTCACACCCACCCTCCCTGTGCTCTTCTCATCCCCAACCCCCAAACCTCCGGTGTTCATTTCACCCCCTCCCTCCCTGTGTTCTTCTCACTCCCACCCTCCATGTGTTCTCCTCACTCCCCTCCCGTTCTCCTCACTCCCCTCCGGTTCTCCTCACCTCCCCCCATGTGATCTCACTCACCCCCAGTTTTCTACTCACTCCCCCACCCTCCCTGTGTTCTTCTCACTCCCCCAACCTCCCTGTGTTCCCTCCTACTCCCCCACCCTCCCTGTGTTCTTCTCACTCCCCCACCCTCACTGTGTTCTTCTTACTCTCCCCCCTCCTCTCTGTGTTCTTCTTACCCCCTGTGTTCTTCTTACTCCCCCCCGTTCTTCTTAATCCCCCCCGTTCTTCTTAATTCCCCCCCTTTTCTTCTTAATCCCCCACCCCCTGTTCTTCTTCTTAATCTCCCCACTCCCCCTATTCTTCTTAATCTCCCCACCCCCCTGTTCTTCTTAATCCCTCACCCCCCTGTTCGTCTTAATCACCCCTCCCTGTTCTTCTTAATCATCCCCCGTTCTTCTTGATCCCCCACCCCCTGTTCTTCTTAATCCCCCCACCCTCCCCCACTGTTCTTCTTAATCCCCCCACCCCTCCCTCTTCTTAATACCACCCACCCCTCTTCTTATTAATCTCCCACCCCTCCCCTTCTTTTTAATTCCCCCCTTCTTCTTAATCCCCCACCCTCCCCCTTCTTAATCCCCCACCCCTCCCCCTTCTTCTTAATTCCCACCTCTTCTTATTAATCCCCCACCCCCCGTTCTTCTTAATCACCCCTCCCTGTTCTTCTTAATCACCCCCCGTTCTTCTTGATCCCCCACCCCCTGTTCTTCTTAATCCCCCCACCCTCCCCCACTGTTCTTCTTAATCCCCCACTCCTCCTTCCTCTTAATCCCACCCACCCCCCCTTCTTAATCACCCCTCTTCTTATTAATCTCCCACCCCTTCTTCTTAATTCCCCCCTTCTTCTTAATCCCCCACCCTCCCCCTTCTTAATCCCCCACCTCTCCCCCCTTCTTCTTTATTCCCCCCTCTTCTTATTAATCCCCCACCCTTCCCCTTCTTCTTAATCTCCCACCCCTCCCCCTTCTTCTTAATCCCTCCCCCTTCTTCTTAATTCCTCCCTCTTCTTCTTAATCCCCCACCCCTCCCCCTTCTTCTTAATTCCCCCCTCTTCTTATTAATCCCCACCCTCCCTCCTCCTTCTTAATTCCCCACCCCTCCCCTTCTTCTTAATCCCTCCCCCTTCTTCTTAATTCCCCCCTCTTCTTCTTAATCCCCCACCCCTCCCCCTTCTTCTTAATTCCCCCCTCTTCTTATTAATCCCCCACCCTCCCTCCTTCTTCTTAATTCCCCACCCCTGCCCCTTCTTCTTAATCCCTCCCCCTTCTTCTTAATTCCCCCCTCTTCTTCTTAATCCCCCACCTCTACCCCCTTCTTCTTAATTCCCCCCTCTTCTTCTTAATCCCCCTCCCCCTTCTTCTTAATCCCTCCCCCTTCTTCTTAAATCCCCCTCTTCTTCTTAATCCCCCACCCCTCCCCCTTCTTCTTAATTCCCCCCCTCTTCTTATTAATCCCCCACCCTCCCTCCTTCTTCTTAATTCCCCCCTCTTCTTACTAATCCCCCACCCTCCCTCCTTCTTCTTAATCCCCCACCCCTCCCCCCTTCTTCTTAATCTCTCCCCCTTCTTTTTAATCCCCCCCCTCAACTCCCCTCCCCTGTAGCGTGGCCGAGCTCCTCTCCGGTCCGCCGTGCCCGGCCAGAGTCATAGGAAGGTGCACACTCCCCCCTGGCTCCCATCCCTAGCCCTCCATGGGTGAAGAAGGATTATTATTTTTTTTTTTTTTTTTTTTTAATTGCGTCGGTTATTATGGTTTTTTATTTGGCCTTTTTGGGGGCTGAAAAAAGATTTTTCAGATTTTAAGAAAAGTTATTTTTTTATTTTTTTTTACAGGTTCTTAGTTAAAGGTCCCCCCTCATTATTTTTAGGGTGAGGGGGGAAGGTAGGGGTTTGGGGACCCCTAGTCATCTGGGGAGGGGGACAGACATTATTTTTAGGGCCCCCACCCACCGCTCAGGGGTGGGGGCCGGGGGGAGGACAATAGGTCCCCCCCTATTGGTATTTAGGGCCCCCACCCACCGCTATGGGGTGGGGGCCAGGGGGGAGGACATTAGGTTCCCCCCCTTTATTAGTATTTAGGGCCCCCACCTGCCGCTCAGGGGTGGGGGCCAGGGGGGAGGACATTAGGTCCCCCCCCTTTATTAGTATTTAGGCCCCCCTGATGCTCAGGGGTGGGGGCCAGGGGGAGGACATTAGGGCCCCCACCCGCCGCTCAGGGGTGGGGGCCAGGGGGGAGGACCTTAGGTCCCCCCCCTTTTTAGTATTTAGGGCCACCACCCGCCGCTCAGGGGTGGGGGCCAGGTGGGGGGGACATTAGGTCCCCCCCTTATTAGTATTTAGGGCCCCCACCCACCGCTCAGGGGTGGGGGCCAGGGGGGAGGACATTAGGTTCCCCCCCTTATTAGTATTTAGGGCCCCCACCCGCCGCTCTGGGGTGGGGGCCAAGGGGGAGGACATTAGGTCCCCCCTTATACCAATTTAGGGCCCACACCCGCCGCTCAGGGGTGGGGGCCAAGGGGGAGGACATTAGGTCCTCCCCTCCTTATTAGTATTTAGGGCCCCCACCCACCGCTCAGGGGTGGGGGCTGGGGGGGAGGACTATAGGTCCCCCCCATCATTTTACTTAAGGGCCCCCAACCGCCGGGGGGGGCTATTTTTTTTTTAAAGTGAGCAGCCACATGTCTGTTTACTAGACATGCCCCTACTCGCATTATAGCGAGTAGGGGCAAAATTTCCTAATACTAAGTCATTTTTACTTAGTATTAGTAAATTTGTCTGAAAGACCAATTTAGGTCTTTCAGCCTTTTGGTAGATAACTCCCTAATACCGTGGGAATTAGGGAGTTATCTACTAAGCGGCTGCAATAGAAGTGCCGAAGTCCCGAAATTCCGAAGTGTCGAAGTTGCCGAAGTTCCGAAGTGCTGAAATGCCGAAGTTCCGAAGTTGCCGAATTTCCGAAGTGTCGAACTGCCGAAGTTCCGAAGTGCTGAAGAGCCGAAGTTCCGAAGTTGACGAAGTTCTGAAGTGTTGAAGTGCCGAACTGCGAAAATTCCGAATTTCGGAATGCCGAACCGAACCAAAAATTTTCCCCATGCACATGCCTACTTGTTATATGTATATATGCCAAAATAGAGAAAAAAACGAAAGGTTACTCCAATATTAGCAGAGATTGGTGATGAAATAACTACGTAAAAAGTGTTAAAAAACCCTTGGGTAAATAGTCTATGATGTTTACCTTATATAAATATATACTTTTGCGTGGCAATTTTGTTTTCTGTGATGGCTACTAAACCTATAACACAAACATACAAACTTCTAAAATTACTTCACATTGAAATTGTATTTTAGTCCTTTTATTTTGTGACCTGTAACTTTCAAAATAAACTGGAATAATCCTATACATATGATGTACTCTTTAAATCAAGACACATAAATTAATTTATTTTGAATTACATTTTCTAAGCTGGATACATATTATGCACACGCTATTATTGCCAAAACTGTTAAAAAAAAAAGTTTTTCCCCATTTTTTGGCATTTGTTTTAGAATTAATGAGAAAAACAGTATATAATATGTGTTGGCTCAATATAAGACTGAGATGCAAATTGCGTTTGAACACAAACAGCAAAAAAGGCTTGTGTCTTTAAGGGTAAGTCCAGTTTTTGAAGCTGCGTCCTTAACCCCTTATGGACTGAGCCAAATGTACAGGTTGTGATCAAAACGTAAACAAAAACTTGAATTTGCGCTATATGTCTGTTCAGGCGTAATTCGCCTCTTTCATATTATGTGCACCCAGCACTTATTATACATCATTTTATTCAGGGGAAACAGGGCTTTCATTTAACATCAAAAATTTAGGTATGAAACATTTAATATGAATAAAATATAAAAAAAATGGGAATAAGAATAAAAAAAAATGTACTTCTATGTGACATTCTAACTGTGAATGTCATAATACTGTTTGCTTTTACTGCAATAAAATACACATATTTGTATTAAGCTATGTCTCACGTGTAAAACAGTACCCCCTACTTACAGGTTTTATGGTGTTTTGGGACGTTATAGGGTCAAATATAGCATGTTCCATTTATCAGTTTTTTCACATTGAAATTCACCATATTGGTTATTTTGCCTTTGAAACCGTACGGTAGCCCAGGAATGAAAATTACCCCAATCATGGCATACCATTTGCAAACGTAGACAACCCAAGAAATTGCAAATGGGGTATGTCCAGTCTTTTTTAGTAGCCACTTGGTCACAAACACTGGCCAAAGTTAGTGTTAATATTTGTTTGTGCATGAAAAATGCAGAAAACTAATTTGAACGCCAATTTTGGCCAGTATTTGTGACTAAATGGCTACTAAAAAAGACTGGACATACCCCATTTGTAATACATTGGGTTGTCTACTTTTGCAAATGGTATGCCATGATGGGGGTAATTTTAATTCCTTAGCTACCGTACGGTCTCAAAGGCAAAATAACCAATATGGCAAATTTCAATGTGAAAAAACTGAAAAATGGAACATGCTATATTTGACACTCGTATAAGGGCTCATACAGCGCATATATGTAATATAGTTCATTCATAC
>NC_086318.1:283165495-283205495 GCF_036172605.1 Pelobates fuscus | reverse complement strand
TTTGAGACAGAACAGCCCCAACTGCTGTCTCAGAGGCATCGACCTCGAGCAAGAAAGGCAGAGTCGTATCAGGATGGACTAGAATGGGAGCCGAGGCAAAAAGTTCCTTGAGAGTCTTGAAAGCACCAAGAGCTTCCTTAGACCAGAACTTAGTATCAGCCCCTAGTTTGGTCATATTGGTAATAGGCGCAATGATAGAGGAGTATCCTTTAATGAAGCGCCTATAGTAGTTGGAAAAACCAATAAACCTTTGGATAGCCTTGAGTCCTTTGGGCAAGGGCCAGTCTAAAATAGATTGGAGTTTTACAGGATCCATTTTAAAACCCTCCCCAGAAATCACGTATCCAAGAAAGTCTACCTGAGACTGATCAAAACTGCACTTTTCCAATTTGCAATATAGACCATGTTGCAGCAGCTTGTGTAATACCTTTCTGACCTGTCTATGGGGAGTCTCAATCTCCTTAGAGTGTATTAGTATGTCGTCCAGGTAAACAATAACACAATCATGCTGAAACTCCCTAAGTACCTCACTAATCAAATCTTGAAATACTGCAGGAGCATTGCATAGTCCAAATGGCATAACAGTGTATTCGTAATGGCCATACCGGGTATTGAATGCCGTCATCCACTCGTGACCTTGCTGGATTCTCACCAAATTGTAAGCCCCTCTGAGATCTAACTTGGTGAAGATTTTGGAGCCCTTAAGACGATCAAATAACTCGGTAATCAGTGGGATAGGATAGGCATTTCTGACAGTTATTTTATTCAAGCCTCGGTAATCGATACAAGGTCTCAGCGTGCCATCCTTCTTCTTAATGAAAAAGAACCCAGCCCCGGCCGGAGAAGAAGACCTCCTGATGAATCCCTTTTCTAAATTCTCCCGAATATACTCCTCTAGAACCGAGTTTTCCTGAACAGACAAAGGATATACATGGCCCCTCGGAGGCATAGTGCCGGGTAGCAGCTTAATCTTACAGTCAAATGACCTGTGTGGAGGCAAAGAATCGGCATTCTTCTTGTCAAACACTGCCCTTAAGTCTAGGTAAAGGTCTGGTATTTGTCTTTCTGTGGACTGAGTAGGATTCTCCGGTATGTTAATATTAGCTAATGGAGAAACCTTGCCCAAACACCGATCCTGGCAGCCCTGGCCCCACGAGAGTATCTCTCCTAACTCCCAATCAATAATAGGGTTATGTTTTTTCAACCATGGGTACCCCAGAACTATGGGAACGGAAGGAGACGAAATGAGCAGAAGAGATAAATTCTCCACGTGTAGGATACCAACATTTAAATCAATGGGTACGGTCTCACGAAAGATAACAGGGTCTAGTAGTGGTCTACCATCTATGGCCTCAACGGCCAAAGGTGTCTCCCTTAGCTGGGATGGAAAATTGTTCTTACTAGCAAAGGCTTGGTCGATAAAATTCTCAGCAGCACCGGAATCTATCAATGCCATAGCCCTTACTACTTCCTTCCCCCAAGTTAAGGAAACTGGTAGCAGAAGCCTGTGATCCTTATAATTAGGAGTAGAGGACAAAATAGAAACACCCAAGGCCTGTCCTCTAGAGGGACTTAGGTGCGAGCGTTTCCCGGGCGGTTAGAACAGTTCGAGAGTAAATGACCCTTGGCTCCACAATACATACACAAACCCTCTCTTCTCCTGTGCTGTCTTTCCTCCTCAGAGAGGCGGGTATACCCTATCTGCATAGGTTCAGTAAGCAAAGATATCGTGGAGTCTGGACTTGGAAAAGCAGGAGCTAACCTAAAAGAAGGTCTCTGGTTCCTCTCTCGAGTGTTCTGTCTCTCTCTTAGACGTTCATCTATTCGAGAGATGAACGAAATTAAATCCTCTAAATTCTCAGGGAGTTCTCTGGTAGCAACCTCATCAAGGATTACATCAGATAGGCCATTCAAAAATACATCCATATACGCCTGCTCATTCCACTTGATTTCTGCCGCCAGAGACCTGAACTCTAGTGCATAATCCACCAGTGTTCGGTTCTCCTGTCTCAGGCGCAACAGTAATCTGGCTGCATTAACCTTTCTACCTGGAGGGTCAAATGTTCTTCTAAAAGCAGCTACAAATGCGTTATAGTTATAAACTAATGGGTTATCGTTCTCCCATAGTGGGTTGGCCCATCTCAGAGCTTTCTCAATGAGTAGGGTGATAATAAATCCTACTTTTGCCCTATCTGTAGGATAAGAGCGAGGTTGCAATTCAAAGTGGATACTAATTTGGTTTAAAAAACCACGACACTTCTCAGGAGCCCCACCATAGCGTACTGGGGGGGTAATGCGAGAAGAAGCACCCACTGTGGCTACCTCTAGACCTGAACAGACAGGAGAAACAGGGGTATTACGTATCTCCTCTGGTGGGTTATTGGCACAAGCTAATAGAGCCTGTAGCGCAAGCGCCATCTGATCCATTCTGTGATCCATGGCTTCAAACCTAGGATCAGGAGCAGCCAGCTGACTGTTTGTACTTGCAGGATCCATTGGCCCTGTCGTAATGTCAGGATCGGGACAGGGATCCAACACGCAGAGTACAAACAGTAGCCAGATACGTATACCGGACCTTAGAATGGCCGGACTAACGTAAGTAGTACAGTATAGAATGGTCAAAGACAAGCCGAGGTCGAGGGTAACAGAAGACAGGTAAGCGAGAGACAAGCCGAATCAAGGGTAACAGAGATAAGCAGAGTAAGGTAAACAAGCCGGGTCAAAACCAAAAGGGATAATAGAATACACAAGCACTGAGTGACTAGAACAAGCTAGAACCACGACAGGGCAATGAGCTAATGAAAGAAGCTCTGTTAAATACCCTGTTCAGAGCAGTAACCACGCCTCCAAGGCGTCCTGATTGGTCCTGCAGCCATTGACTGACAGGTTGTTCCGGGGGAGTGTCCTGATGACTACTTCCTGCCTAGATGCTATAAAAGGCAGTCACTCCCTCGCGGCCGGCCTAGCATGACCGGATAGACCGCGGGGAAGGGAGCCATCAGACCGTCTGGATGGAGGAACAGCTAAGTCTCTACCTCTTTCGGAGGTAGAGACCACAGGTACCCTGACACCAGGGGGGTCAAAGAGGGCGGAGGGATCGCCCGTGACCGGGTAAGTACAAAGGACGGCTTGGGCGTTCTATGCCGCCTACGGCGTTTAGAGCCAGTTCCCTAGGGAAGGCATAGAACGCCTGCCATCCTTAAGGGGTTAAAGGAGCACTATAGTCCCAGGAAAACAAACTCCCCCACCCTCTGGACCCCTTTAAAACTCATTCAGCCACTTACCTTTCTCCAGCGCCGGGGAACTCTCCTTCTCCTGCGGACGTCAGCACCAAATGCGTGACAAGAGTCATGAGCGCATTCAAACCGCCCATAGGAAAGCATTACTCAATACTTTCCTATGGACGTCTTCTCACTGTGATTGTCAGTGAGAAAGTCACTAGAGGCTGGATTAACCCTCAGTGTAAACATAGTTTTCAGCGGCAGGGTGAAAACTAGAGGGACCTGGCACCCAGACCACTTCATTGAGCTGAAGTGGTCTGGGTGCCTATAGTGGTCCTTTAACCCCTTAAGGACCAAACTTCTGGAATAAAAGGCAGACATGTCATGTGTCCTTAAGGGGTTAAGCTCATAGTAATAATACTGATGTAGAATTATTAAAAAAGCTTTATTGTACTTGTATTGAATTACTGCACTAACTCCATTTTAACCTGATACTGTGACAAATCCTCCATTTTGTCCTCATAACCTAACTTCTCCATATGAAAACTACATTACATGACAGAATTTCTCAGCACATCTAACACAATAGACAAAGACTGTATTCTCCATAAAGATATGACTAACCCAGGAACTGTTGAATTTCCCCTAACTCGCAACATAGTATAATTTAAAGGCCATGAGAACACAGTAGTAATGAAATGTTCTATTCATAAGAGACCTTGCACCTAACCACGAGATCTGACATCACCGACCGTGTAAAATGACGCTCAAGACCCCCTTGTCCCCACCCGTGTCTAAAATAATACCACCTCTTGGTGGGTGGACACGAAGCTAACCACTTAGTTTTTGATCCAATTAATTATATTGATAGGTGGATACTAATCCAGACACTTAACAATTAATCCAATTAATGATGTTTATTCACTGATATCTTGATAATCAATGATGACGAAAATGTCTCTTAAAAGGGCCTGCGCGCCCGCTCTTTCTGCACTTGCCAATAAATTTCCTCGAAGTTATTTTAACCTGAACTCTGTGTGTCAGACTGAATTACTTCAGCGTATATACGCAATTCAATTCTTTTTAATTTGGACAGGAACAGATAGACATTTAAACATTTTGGTTTACTGAAAAAGTACCATAACAACTTTGGCGCCCGAACAGGGACTCCGGGCTATGTCTGGCCGGTGAGCCGTCCTAAGGAAGACGCAGTTGGACGGAGGAATCCGGGGGGAAGGAAAGGAGATTGATCACCTCCAGGTACACGGTAGAGACTTCTGCAGAGCCACCGGTATGTTCCGGCCCCTTTGATTGACACGTCCACGTGTCTGTGACTGCTTCCCGGGAGGACATCAAAGACAGGTAATATCTTGCCCGGAGTCTTATTACCCATTTGTTACCTGCTGTCAGGATCGGGTCAGGGATCCAACACGCAGAGTACAAAGAGTAGCTGATACGTATACCGGTCCTTAGAATGGCCGGACTTAACGTATAACTACGATAGAATGGTCAGAGACAAGCCGAGGTCGAGGGAACGAGAAGACAGGTAAGCGAGAGACAAGCCGGGTCAAGGATAACAGAAAGACAGGAGAGTAAATACCAAAGCCGGGTCGGAACCAAAAGACAAGAGAATAACAAAGCACTGTGTGACTAGGCGGACTAGAACCACGACAGGGCAATGAGTGAATGAGAGAGCCACTGTTAAGTATCCTGGCTAGGGAGAGAAGACACGCCTCCGGCGAGTCCTGATTCGTCTCCTGAGATTTGAGTGACAGGACGTTCCGGGTTGGCGTCATGACGTCTACCTCCGGTCCTCCTGTTATAAAAGGAAGTGACTCCCTCGCGGCCGGCGTTAGCAAGACCGAGTGAACCGCGAGGGACCGAGGAGACATGCCGTCCGGACGGATAAACTTCTAAGTCTCTACCTCTCTCAGAGGTAGAGACCTCAGGTACCCTGACAGTACCCCCCCTCTCAGATACGCCCACCGGGCGGAAGGAGCCGGGGCGAGATGGAAAGCGGGAGTGAAATGCCCTGCGAAGGCGAGGAGCATGAACATCCTCTTGTGGTACCCAACTCCTCTCCTCAGGACCATATCCCTTCCAGTCAACTAAATATTGTACTCTCCCCCGGGAGACACGAGAATCAATAATGGAGTTAACCTCATACTCCTCCTGACCCTCCACCTGAACAGGGCGCGGAGGGGCGATTGTGGAGGAGAATCTGTTACAGATTAGAGGTTTCAGCAATGACACGTGAAAGGAGTTCGGGATGCGTAAAGTAGCAGGGAGGGCTAGCCGATACGCCACTGGGTTAATTCGAGTCAAGATCCTGTAGGGACCAATATAACGAGGAGCGAATTTCATGGAAGGAACTTTAAGACGAATATTCCTAGTACTCAACCAAACTCTATCGCCTGGAACAAAATTCGGAGCCGCCCTTCTACGTTTGTCAGCATGTTTCTTAACCAGTACAGAATTGTGTAGAAGAATCTGTCGAGTCTGATCCCACAACTTCCTCAAATTGGCCACATGGACATCAACCGACGGCACTCCTTGGGAAGGAGAAACCGAGGGAAGAATAGATGGATGAAAGCCATAGTTCATGAAGAAGGGGCTTGAATGCGTAGAGTCACAAACGAGATTGTTGTGCGCAAACTCCGCCCAAGGAATCAAACCGACCCAATCGTCCTGGTGTTCGGAAACAAAACAACGTAAGTATTGCTCAATCTTCTGGTTGGTTCGTTCGGCAGCTCCGTTAGACTGAGGATGATAGGCGGACGAAAAATTCAATTTGATGCCTAATTGAGAACAGAACGACCTCCAAAAACGTGAAACAAATTGGGAGCCTCTATCAGAAGTGATCTCCGAGGGAATCCCATGCAAGCGAAAAATCTCTTTAGCAAAGATTTCCGCCAATTCAGGAGAAGTCGGGAGTTTAGGCAAAGGTACGAAATGTGCCATCTTGGTAAATCTATCGACTACGGTGAGGATAACCGTGTGCTTTTTAGAAACAGGCAAATCCACAATAAAGTCCATTGCCACACAGGACCAAGGTTTGTCAGGAATTTCCAGAGGTTGTAGAAGGCCACACGGAAGTGAATGCGGTAGTTTAGTTTTAGTACAGACCACACAAACTCCGATAAAATCCTTAATATCCCTCCGTAACGAAGGCCACCAGAAATCCTTGGAGATCAAAGAATACGTCTTGCGAACACCCGGATGGCCAGCCACCTTACTCTCGTGAAGACACTGTAAGAGCTCCAATTGGAGTTCAGGAGGAACGAAAAGTCTGGAAGCCGGAGTCAGTCTAGGTGCCAGATGCTGCAAGCTCCTTATCTGATCAAGAAGCGGAGAATGGACTTTGAGAGTAGTGTTAGCGATAATGTTACACCTGGGTACTATAGAGGACAAAACCGGCTCAGATACGGCAGCAGGTTCATATTGGCGAGATAAGGCGTCGGCTTTAGAATTCTTGGAACCTGGCCTATATGTGAGTACGTAGTTGAAGTGAGTGAGGAATATGGACCAACGAGCCTGTCTAGATGATAGATGTTTAGCCTCTCCAATATAGGATAAGTTTTTATGATCTGTCAAAATAGTAACAGGATGCAAAGTACCCTCCAATAAATGTCTCCACTCCTTCAAGGCCATTATAACCGCTAGTAGTTCCCTGTCACCAATGCCATATCTGCTTTCAGTACCTGACAATTTTTTGGAAAAGTATCCACAAGGATGTAAAGGCTTATCTACACCCAACCTTTGGGACAGAACAGCACCTATACCAGTCTCAGAAGCGTCAACTTCGAGTAGGAAAGGTAGTGTAGTATCAGGGTGAACTAAAATTGGTGCGGAAGCAAAGAGCTCCTTGAGTGTCCTAAAAGCCAGAAGTGCTTCAGTAGACCAATTCTTAGTATCAGCCCCTTGTTTGGTCATATTGGTGATGGGAGCAATGATAGAGGAGTAACCCTTAATGAAACGTCTGTAGTAATTGGAGAAACCAATAAATCTCTGGATAGCCTTGAGTCCCTTAGGTAAAGGCCAATCCAATATGGATTGGAGCTTCTCTGGATCCATTTCAAACCCCTCCCCAGAAATTACATAACCAAGAAAGGTAGTTTGGGATTGGTCAAAGCTGCATTTCTCTAGTTTGCAGTATAAGCCATGCTGAAGAAGTTTATGTAAAACCCTTCTGACTTGTCCGTGGTGAGTTTCAATATCCCTGGAATGTATAAGTATATCATCAAGGTATACAATCACACAGTCATCCTGAAACTCCCTAAGAACCTCATTAATAAGGTCCTGAAATACCGCCGGGGCATTGCAGAGACCAAAAGGCATTACAGTATACTCATAGTGCCCATAACGAGTATTGAATGCAGTTTTCCACTCGTCACCGTCGTGGATTCTCACCAAATTATAAGCACCTCTAAGGTCTAACTTAGTGAAAATTTTAGAACTTTTTAATCGATCAAAAAGCTCGGTGATCAAGGGAATCGGATATACATTTCTGATGGTTATCTTGTTAAGACCTCGGTAGTCAATGCAGGGTCTTAAAGAACCATCCTTCTTTTTAACAAAAAAAAATCCAGCCCCAGCAGGCGAGGAGGATCTTCTAATGAACCCCTTGTCTAGGTTTTCACGAATGTACTCCTCTAGAACTAAGTTTTCATTCGTAGACAAAGGGTATACATGACCCCTGGGGGGCATGGTACCAGAAAGTAAATTAATTTTGCAATCAAAAGGCCTATGTGGTGGCAAGGTATCAGCCTTTCCTTTGTCAAATACTGCCTTTAAATCTTGATACAAAGACGGTATCTGTACTTTGGTAGAGTCGGTAGCGTTATTAAGTGAGTTGACACTACAAAGAGGTGACACTTTCTTTAAACAATTCTCTTGACAATCCTGACCCCACGAAACTATTTCCCCTGATCTCCAATCTATAACGGGGTTGTGTCTTTTAAGCCAGGAGTATCCCAGGACTATGGGAACAGAAGGAGATGAAATGAGTAGTAGGGATATTTCCTCCTTGTGTAGAATACCAGTAGTTAAGTAAAGAGGTGTGGTCTCCCGGAAAATCACAGGCTCAACTAAAGGTCTACCATCAATGGCTTCAACAGCTAAGGGTGTCTTCCTTAACTGGGAAGGGATAGTGTGTTTGTTGAGAAACTTTTGGTCGATAAAACTCTCAGCAGCGCCGGAGTCTATCAATGCCATAGTCTCTAAAGTTCCCTTCTCCCAAGTTAAAGAGACCGGTAATAGGAGTCTATGTTCTTTGTAGTTATGAGTAGAGGACAAAATCGAAACACCCAAGGTCTGCCCTCTAGAGAAACTTAGGTGCGAGCGTTTCCCGGACGACTGGGACAGCTCAAACGTACATGACCTCTGGACCCACAATACATACACAGTCCCTCCCTTCTCCTGTACTGTCTCTCCTCCTCTGAGAGACGAGTAAGGCCTAGCTGCATAGATTCTGAAACCTGTGGATTTTTGGTTTCAGAACTTTGAAATGATGGTGCTAGTCTAAAGGAAGATTTACCGGTTCTATCTCGAGTATTCTGTCTCTCCCTTAGACGTTCGTCAATACGAGAGATAAAAGAAATTAAGTCCTCCAGATTCTCGGGAAGCTCTCTTGTCGCTACCTCATCAAGTATTACATCAGATAAACCATTTAAGAATACGTCTATATAGGCCTGTTCATTCCATTTTACCTCTGCCGCCAAAGACCTGAACTCTAGTGCGTAATCCACAAGTGTTTGGTTGTCTTGTCTAAGGCGCAACAGTAATCTGGCTGCATTGACCCTCCTGCCAGGAGGATCAAAAGTTCTTTTAAAAGCAGCTACAAAGGAATTATAGTTATAGACTAATGGATTATCATTCTCCCACAACGGATTAGCCCATCTCAGAGCTTTCTCAATGAGTAAGGTAATAATAAATCCCACTTTTGCCCTATCCGTAGGGTATGAACGGGGCTGTAGCTCGAAATGAATACTGATCTGGTTCAAAAAGCCACGACACCTCTCAGGGGAACCAGCATAACGTACAGGTGGGGTAACTCGGGAAGAAGCACCTACAGTAGCTACCTCTAGCCCTGAACCCACAGAAGAAGCAGACATATTACGCATCTCCTCAGGTGGATTAATAGGACGAGACAGCAGCGCCTGTAGTGCTAGAGCCATCTGATCCATCCTATGATCCATGGCGTCAAACCTAGGATCAGGAGAACCAAGCTGACAATTTGTACCTGCAGGATCCATGGCCCTGTCGTAATGTCAGGATCGGGTCAGGGATCCAACACGCAGAGTACAAAGAGTAGCTGATACGTATACCGGTCCTTAGAATGGCCGGACTTAACGTATAACTACGATAGAATGGTCAGAGACAAGCCGAGGTCGAGGGAACGAGAAGACAGGTAAGCGAGAGACAAGCCGGGTCAAGGATAACAGAAAGACAGGAGAGTAAATACCAAAGCCGGGTCGGAACCAAAAGACAAGAGAATAACAAAGCACTGTGTGACTAGGCGGACTAGAACCACGACAGGGCAATGAGTGAATGAGAGAGCCACTGTTAAGTATCCTGGCTAGGGAGAGAAGACACGCCTCCGGCGAGTCCTGATTCGTCTCCCGAGATTTGAGTGACAGGACGTTCCGGGTTGGCGTCATGACGTCTACCTCCGGTCCTCCTGTTATAAAAGGAAGTGACTCCCTCGCGGCCGGCGTTAGCAAGACCGAGTGAACCGCGAGGGACCGAGGAGACATGCCGTCCGGACGGATAAACTTCTAAGTCTCTACCTCTCTCAGAGGTAGAGACCTCAGGTACCCTGACACCTGCATTTAGTCTATCTGTTACCTGGGTGTGTCTGTATGAACTAGTTTGGTTGCCCGGGCTGAATGTTTATTTGTTTCCCCTTTTTGGGATAAAAGGGGGGTGGACCCGTGGTAGTTTGCCTGGGGGTCCTGTGTTTATTTGTTTCCCCTTTTTGGGATAAAAGGGGGGTGGACACGTGGTAGTTTGCCTGGGGGTCCTGTGTTTGTCTGTTTCCCCTTTGGGATAAAGGGGGGTGGACCCGGGGGATTTGCTTGGAGTCCTGTTGCCTGTTTTACTCCTTTTAGGAGCCACGTGTCTGTGGCTGTAGGGAAAAAGGGGGGTTGACCTGTGGAAGTTTCCTGGGGGTCTTCTTTGCCTGTTTACCTCTTTTAGGAGCCTCGTGGCTGTGGCTGTAAGGAAAAAGAGGAGTGTTGGAACTGTGGATTTTGTGTAGACTCATAATTTCCTGTGATCCTTCTTTGTGTCACTTTGATAGCCTAGCTAGCTTCACTGTGCGCTTTCGGACCCTCCGGCTCTAGTTGAGTTGGGGGCTTCCTGACCCGGACCCTCCGGCTCTAGTTGAGTTGGGGGCTTCCAGACCCGGATCCTCCGGCTCTAGTTGAGTTGGAGGCTTCCTGATTATTTAATTGTGGTAGGGGACTTAGTCTTGTGGCAGGGGA
This sequence comes from Pelobates fuscus, assembly GCF_036172605.1. Lineage (NCBI taxonomy): Eukaryota > Metazoa > Chordata > Amphibia > Anura > Pelobatidae > Pelobates > Pelobates fuscus. The sequence goes on along the minus strand of NC_086318.1, from coordinate 283,194,790 downwards.
CTCTGTTTCCTGGGGGGATTCAAGTAGGCATTGCTTGTTTTCCGCATCACGTGGTAGTGAGACTTATAAGTGGGTTTATAGGGGCACTACGAGGGTGAGGGTGGCGCGGCCACTATTAAGTGGACTGCTGTAACGAGGGAGGCATATGGATTTCGGACCGGTGTTAGCTGTTATCCTTGGCCGCTGGTAGTGAGACTTACGAAAGTCGTTCTTCCGAGCGGGGACACTACGAGATTGAGGGAGGTGACTTTGGAGTAAGCACATGATTAAAGGAAAGGGATTACTGTTGATTTCATTTGAACTGTGATGCATGCACTGTATTTCAACTGTATTGTTGTCTTGTTTGTTTAATGAGGAGTCATTCAAACTCCTGTGTCTGTCTCTAAGGATTTTTCCTTACCCTTTACCTTCTCTACACTTCCTGTACTATTATACTATCCACTCCCATTCCTCTTAAAAGAGAAGTGATTGGTCACACACTTCTCACCTCGCTCCAATCCGTGTCTACCACCCCGGGTAGGCGGATTCAGTGACTAGTCTACGTTTTGGGAAGACGCACTTGAGAAGGGCCCACAATTCTCAGGTGGCAGTCGAGCATTGTAGACGTTCCTGTTCAATTTTCCTTGTCTTTCCCTATATCTAGGACGCTGGTGTAGGGGGAAAGGGATCATGGGGCAGGATTTAAGTAAGCCCAGTAAGGGCTGGTTAGCATGTGATTTAGTTGATGACAGAGAGGGTGAGGAGATGGTTAAAGGTGTTGAAAAGATTGCAAAAGTATGTAAAATTGCTGTGCCGACATGCGGTAGATTGCAACCAGAAAGTTGGCGTAGATTATTGATGGAGAAGAGAGGCAAGCTTGCAAATAATGATTTATTAAAAACAGCTGAAGCATGGTACAGAGTAGCGAAGGCTATTCAGCAAGAAGGTTGGGTTGAGGAAGAAATAATTCACAAGGGTGTGAAATTGTTTGTGTACCATAATAATTGTGTTGCTGGGGCTTTTCTTCAGCCAGCGCCCCAAAATGGCGCCCAGGGGATTTCTATCCCAAAGGTCCAGTCAGCAATAGGTGATAGCCAGCTGACCATGTTCCCCACTCCCAATCCTCCCAGCACCCATCCCGTCACCTCCCCCGTTTGCCCGGTCCTGAATTCTGATGGATCTTTCTTTTCCCCCTCTCCTTCCCCAACACTCCCATCACCCTCATCCATTCCTAAGCCACCTTCTATGTCTAATGCTAACATTTCATCTGCCATTCCTTCCCCGCACTTTCTCTCCGTTGATAATCCTACCCTCCCATCTGCATCTGCCCAGTTAGCTAACCCCTCCTCTCCTGCCACTGTCAATCTTGCTGATCCCACTCCGGCTCCTCCTTCTTCACCCGCCTCTACTGATTCTTCCCCATCCTCTCCCTTGTCCGTCCCTACCACGGCCCAGGTTCCCACTCCCTTTGCCAATCCCTACCCAACCTTCCTGCCCACTCCAGGTTCCGCCCCAGCCCCTGCCCAGATGGCTTGGCCATACCCCTTCCCATACCCCATGTCCATGCCCTATACAAATTATCCATACCCCTTTCCCCAAGCCACTCCCCAGGTTCCGGTCATGCCCAGTCCGGTACAGTCTGCCCCGGATGTGCCCACATCCAATATGGCCGCCACTTCTTCCCTTAACCCCAATGCAACTTCCTTCCCCGCCTCCAATATGGCGGCCCCCAGTCATTCAGCACCCCTGATGCCGGTGCTTCCCGGTGATTACCGATCCCATGATTATGACCCAATGGCGACTCCCGCCTCCGGGACTCCCTCTCATCCCCCGGCCCTGTCACCTCAGGTGATCCCCTCACGCAGAAGGGCCCAGATCATAGAATTAGATGAGGAAGAGGATGACAGGGATGACAGGCTGTCTCAGGATTCATTGGAGGCTGCAAGAGTCTCGGCCCATCGCTCTATTGAAGATCCCTTCGGTCATAAGGGTCGGGGAGAGCGGGCCCCTCCTAAATATGTTGCCTTTAATCCTACACAAGCTAGTGCTTTGATGAAATCTCTCCCTGACCCAGAGAAGCAGCCAATGCCTTTTTACCGAGGGATAGTTCAGATTCAAAAGACTTATTCCGCCGCCTGGCGTGACCTACTGAGCATTTGTGCTATTAAAGCAGGGGATGCATATTGGCCCAGCATGGCCCGCCACCTCAGTACAGATCTGCTTACAAGTGATGTTGATTACCCCTCCGGAGTAACCTTTTGCAATCAATTAAGAGATTGGGCTAAGGATAAACTTGCAGATCAAGCTGCTGGCCTTACTGATGTTGTGCAAGACAAAGGAGAATCAGTGGAAAGGTTTCATGCAAGACTATATCAAATGTTTACAGATTTGGGATTTGATCTCACTGACAAAATTCATTCACAAATGCTATCAGGTGCGTTTGTCCAAGGTGTTAAAGATTCCATACGCAAGGGAATCATTGCTGCACCCCCTGAATATAAGGTTGTTCCTCTAGATACGTTACTCCTAGTTGCTAGAGGTTTGGAATCTGCCCAGACCCCCAGAAGACCCAATCCAGCTCCCCTCATGGTGGCCCGCGCCACCCCCATCACCCCGGGCACCAAGGGTGTCTAGTTAGAGGATGTAACTTGTTTTAATTGTGGGGCTAAGGGACACTACAGAAGTGACTGTCCAGAACCCAAGAGGGAACCAGGGGAGCCCAAAAAGTTTTCCAAGCCTGCCCCGGCCCCTAAGGCCGAGAAAACGGTTCCAATTGTTGAGGAACCAGATGATTAGGAAATTGGCAAACCTGTGTCTTTAACCCCTGTCATGGCAGTGTCTACAGGGGATAAAGGGGGGGGGGCACTTGCCACAGTGACTTTACCCATTGAAGGCCAACCTACCACATTTCTTGTTGACACAGGTGCAGCCCGAAGTGTTCTCAGAGAACAAGACCTGCCAGACCCATCCTTCTTGTCCAGCATTGATGTCTCCTGTGTTGGAGTGGATGGCCAACCGAGACACAGTCCTCTAACAACCCCTCTGCGAGTTGGCACAAGCTTACTTGCTCGTTTCGTAGTATCCTCCACATGCCCAATTAACCTGTTAGGCGCTGATGTCCTCTCACGCCTGCAGGCATCTATAACCTTCACTCCAGATGGACAGGTAGAAATGTTTACACCTCTATCTGTTTCAGACACTTCAGCCCTGTGCTCCTTACCTCTGATGCTGCAATTAGAAGAACCCCATAGGGAAGCAGCAGAACCTAGGTCCAATTTCCCAGATGTGTTAAAAACACAGGTGCCTGCCAAGCTATGGTCCTCAGGCCCAGAGGATATAGGTCACCTAAATGTCCCACCTGTGGTGGTTAAGCTTATTCCAGGAGCTAAGTTACCAAGGAAACCACAATATCCTCTAAAACCAGCACAGGCTGCAGCCATTTCTATTCACATCAAAGCACTCTTGGAGAAGGGTGCTCTAGTGAAGTGTAAATCAGAATGTAATACTCCATTATTTCCTGTGAAGAAGAAGACTCTAAAAGGTGAGCCAGTGAAGTACAGGATGGTTCAGGATCTCCGTGCTGTCAATGAAGCAACTGTCCTGGACACCCCTCTTGTACCAAACCCCCACACTCTGCTCTCTGGAGTCCCACCATCTGCAAAGTATTTCACAGTCATTGACCTAGCTAATGCTTTTTTCAGTGTTCCACTGGATCCATCCTGTCAATACCTGTTTGCTTTCACCCATGAAATGCAACAGTATACATGGACTGTCATGCCCCAAGGGGCACACAATTCTCCAAGTCAATTTGCAAAGGCCATGTGTACCATCCTTGACCCATGGCAAACTGAACACCCAGAAGTTGTTTTGCTCCAGTATGTGGATGATTTGCTGCTCTGTGGAGATGATATACCCAATACTGAGAAATGTTCAATTAGTCTACTTTGCTATTTGGCAGAACAAGGATGTAAAGCTTCACTTCTCAAGCTGCAGTTCTGTCAACCTTCAGTAATTTTCCTTGGACATTGCCTATCTCAAGGTACCAGACATCTCACTCGAGACCGAGTCAGAGCAATTCTGGACATTCCACCCCCAAGGACTTCAAAATCTCTTCATGCCTTCTTAGGCCTCATTTCCTATTGCCGAGCATGGATCCCAGAAGCCTCTCTGCTTATGCAACCTCTCTATGATGCTCTCAAGTCAGACCCATTCGGCCTGACCAATGAAGCTCTGGACAATTTCAAATCTCTTAAACGTGCCATTGCTTCTGCTCCTGCCTTGGGCCTACCAGACTATACCAAACCTTTCAAATTATTTGTCTCTGAGAGACAATGCCATGCTACAGGAGTTCTTACCCAAACTAATGACTTAAGAGACTGTCAGAGGCCCATTGGATACTTCTCGTGCCAGCTGGACCTTGTGGCCAGAGGTGCCCCTTCCTGCCTTAGGGCTGTTTTCGCTGCAAGAGAACTCATTGAAAGAACTTCTGATCTGGTCCTTGGCCACCCTCTGGTGGTTTTGGCCCCTCATGACATCTCTGCCATTATCAACCAAGTACAGCTCAAGCACGTGTCACCTGCTAGACACCTACGTCTACAATGTCATCTTCTTCTGCCTGACAACATTTCCATACAAAGATGTCAAGTTCTTAACCCGTCCACTCTTCTTCCACTCCCTGAGGGGGGTATCTACTATGGATTTGTCACGGATGAAACCTACATATACCTTCTCTGTGGATGTATCAAGAAAATAATGCATCCACATTTAACATTTTACGAAGGCAAAACACCTCTCTGTGAAGGCCCGGATTATGCCTTCTGTACCATGTGGTACAAGCCAGACATTACTCCTGAACCTTGCTATGAAGATGAGCTTTACCATTGGATTGAAGTGAAGCTCACTGCTCAGGATTTCTATTGTGACTCTGAAGGCAATAGCATGGTTCTGATCCAACTGCCCTCAGAACTCAATTACCTGTACCGCCATTGGGATACTGCAATTCCACATATCCCTGTTACCAAGTTGAAAACAAGATCATGGAATGATCTTGGGCCTATGGCAAAATTATGGGCCACCATGGATGAATCACAGTTACAAGAAAATGGCATTGCCAAATACACAACAACTGATCTTCTTGAAGCATGGCCACGCCATTTCCTGGAAAAAGAATTTAAAGACCTGGTCATAGTGAATGACTATGACCCAGAAACTCCTCATGACTGTTTTGAACAGATGAAAATGGAAACAGTGCACTTACCAACTGTGCATGAGAATCCATTACCAAATCCGGATTTCACCCTGTTTGTGGACGGCTCAAGGTATGCTGATGAAAAAGGAAAATACCACACAGGATATGCCGTAACCACAACAGAGGAAGTTCTCAAGTCATCACCCTTACCGCCAGCAATGTCTGCGCAAGAAGCTGAATTACAAGCCCTGACTTCAGCATGCAAAATTGCAGAAGGAAAGCGTGCCAACATCTATACAGATTCAAGATACGCTCTGGGTGTGGCACATGACTTCGGCTTCATTTGGAAGACAAGAGGATTTCTTACCACTGCCGGTACACCAGTCAAACACAGCTCTGCAATCAAGGAACTAATGGATGCCCTCCTACTCCCTGAAGAAGTGGCCGTTTTGAAAGTCAAGGCACATGGGAAGTTGGATTCAGATGAAGCTAAGGGCAACCATCTGGCTGACCAGGCTGCTAAGCAAGCGGCCAGAGATTTGCAGGAAGTGGATGAAGAAGTGTCCGGTCAAGAAGAAGAAGTTCCTATCTTTACCTTGCAAACTCTTCCTACTGACCTAAGAATTTTGCGAGAACAGCAAGCTGCAATTACCCCTGAAGAAATCCAGAAATGGAAAAAGAAAGGAGCTGTCCTAAAGGACGGAATTTACTACAACAATTCTAAATTTTGTCTTCCAAGAAACTTATATCCAGCAGTTGTCCAATGGGCACATGGGCCTGCACATCTGTCAAAAGACCTAATGGCCGCCCTCATTCAAAAGTATTATGAAGCACCCGGAATCACAACTCTGATCAACAGCTTCTGCAAGGCCTGTGTCATTTGTGCAAAATGCAATCCAGGAAGACCAATCAGGGTGCCTGCAAAGCACCTAGCAAAACCCATGTACCCATTCCAGAGAATTCAAATTGACCACATTCAAATGCCCAAGAGTGGGCCTCATGAATATGCACTAGTAATAGTGGACATGTTCTCAGGCTGGCCAGAAGCCTACCCTGTGACCAATATCACTGCAAAAACAACCGCAAAACGCCTACTTACAGACATTGTATGTAGATTTGGACTTCCAGAAGTCATTGAAAGTGATCAGGGTCCAGCCTTTACAGCAACAGTGACTAAATACATTTGGACTGCTCTGGGGGTGACCCTAGCCTTTCACACCCCTTACCACCCACAAAGTAGTGGTAAAGTAGAGCGCATGAACGGCACTCTAAAAGCCAGAATGTTAAAAATGTCACAAGAAACAAAGATGCCCTGGCCAGAAAGCCTGCCAATAGCTTTATTCAGCGTTAGGCACACACCTAGAGGGAAGCACTCGTTATCCCCATATGAAATTCTATTTGGGACAGCACCCAGACTAGGTTGTTATTATCCGCAACAGTTACAGCTTCAATCTGATGTTTTAGTAGACTATGTAACTGAACTTGCAAGTGTCTTGAACAAAATACATGCCCAAGTTTTCTCTTCAATTCCAGATCCTGATTTGGACACAGGTACCCATAACCTGCTTCCCGGAGATTGGGTTCTGGTCAAGAAGTTTGTGCGGAAAAGTACCCTGGAACCAAGATTTGACGGGCCATTCCAAGTTCTCCTGAACACCGCAACCTCCGTCAAAGTGGCCGGTAGGCCACATTGGATCCACGCTTCCCACTGCAAGAAGTCTCCTGCCCCAGAGGAAGCAGATACCGCACAACCATGTACTTCTGGTACATTGTCTCCTTAATTAGTTTAATTAAGGCCCAGCAAGTAGCCATCACAAAAGATGTTAGTGGGTACACCTTCTGGTATAATTCATCATGTACCCGTGTGGCTACCTATACCTTTGATTATTGTGACATCGTAGAATGCCCATTCTCTACAGCACAAATTCAGAATATCTATAGAGATATCCCTCATGCAAAAGACCCATATGTTTGTGTAGTCGACAAACAATGGGGGCACAATTGTGGCCATTGGGGGGCGGCGGGATGGAATGCCGGGCCTTCCTGGGGTTACAAGCCAAAAAGTGCCTTATCTAAAGTAGATGATCATGGTAGGTCCCTCCTTCAAAGAATGACTCTGAGAAAGCCTGGAGGAGGCACACCAATGAAATTAATTCTTAATATTGAGCATCCAAGCCCAACAGATGCAGACCGATATGTATTGGGAATGTATTGGAAAAAGGGTTCCTATACTAAATTAGGGCATTTCTACCTTAAAGATATGTGTAATTCCCCTGAGTGGCAAGGAGCTACTCACATGGTCATAAATCCATTAAAACCACACATCCAGTCCTTTAAGGACATGATGGCCATTGCTAACCCCACCTTTGAAGATACCATGGCCGCTGAAACAGGTTTTAATGATGTTAACCTATGGTTAGAATGGATGAAATATAATGCCAACAAGCATAACAGAACCGCATGCTATTTGTGTGGTGGTGCCCGGCCTCATCTGGGCACTGTGCCTTTAACCCTGCCAGTAGATGCAGAAAATTGTGTTTTAAGTCTTTTTGCCTACCAATATAATTTCAACAGGTCTCTATGTCAAGCATGGACAGCGGAGTATCCTCTTTTAGCCAAAAATGTCAGACCTCCTAATGGTATTACAATATATAAAGGTAATTACACTTGCTATGCCATGCACGATGGGATTGGTAAATTTGTGGGTAACTTTCCCGAAGGTTATTGTGCTACATACAGAACTGTTCCTGTACGTTTGCTGCAGCATCACACTAGGTCATTGGGAGATATTTACTGGTTGTGTGGGGATTTACAGCTAAGATCCAGAATGGACACAGAGTGGTGGGGGGAGTGTACTTTGGCTAAGGCCATTATGCCTATACACATTATCTCTGACACACACCTCAACACCCATGAGCCCAGCCACACTAAGGTTAAGCGTGAAGCCCCAGTAAAAGGAAGTTTTGACCCTCACATTTACATTGATGCCATTGGGGTGCCTAGGGGGGTACCCAATGAGTTTAAAGCAAGAGATGAAGTTGCTGCAGGATTTGAATCAATTTTTACCATAGTTACCGCAAACAAGAATTTAAACTGGATAAATTATATTTATTACAACCAACAGCGTTTTGTTAATTACACCAGAGACGCCCTCCAGGGATTAGCCGAACAGTTACAGGCCACATCCCAAATGGCCTTCCAGAATAGAATAGCCCTAGATATGATCCTAGCCGAAAAGGGAGGGGTATGTAAAATTTTGCCTGACACCATGACATGTTGTACCTACATCCCAGAAAACACAGGCCCTAATGGTAAAGTTACTTTAGCCATAGAAAAATTAAATGACCTCTCAGAAGAGTTGAAAAGGAATTCTGGGATAAAAGATCCTTGGGACAGATGGTTTGGTTGGATGACGGGTTGGCAAAAGGCTTTAATGCATATTGGTATGGCAATACTAATTTTTCTTTTTATCTTCGCTCTTCTCTTTTGTTGTGTCTTCCCTTGTCTGAGGAAAGCCCTTACGAAGACTGTTGACCAAGCGGCACCCACTTTCACACATCTTGAAATTGATGACCAAGATTTCCAGGATCTCAACTCACCCTGTTTGCCGCTGCAATCTATCCCTTTTGATGATAAAGTGCGAGAGTTCTAGGAAGGGACCACCTTAGGGACAGCATCTGTCAGTGAATGGTAAAGGCCCCGTGTGGAGAAGTGGTGGGTTAGCCGCCATGGGCCACCCATGGGTGTGAAGTGTTCGAGAGCCATACTGACAGATGAGTTAGCCTATTAGGGTCAGAATTAGGGACAGACTTGCACTTTGCATTAACACCTAGCTAGCGGCCACGGGGTTTCTGTGCCTTTGGGCTAACACGTCTTCTGGTATTAACAAATAAAGTTTTTATCTCTTAGAATTTAACATTTCATAGGGGGGACTGATGTAGAATTATTAAAAAATCTTTATTGTACTTGTATTGAATTACTGCACTAACTCCATTTTAACCTGATACTGTGACAAATCCTCCATTTTGTCCTCATAACCTGACTTCTCCATATGAAAGCTACATTACATGACAGAATTTCTCAGCACATCTAACACAATAGACAAAGACTGTATTCTCCATAAAGATATGACTAACCCAGGAACTGTTGAATTTCCCCTAACTCGCAACATAGTATAATTTAAAGGCCATGAGAACACAGTAGTAATGAAATGTTCTATTCATAAGAGACCTTGCACCTAACCACGAGATCTGACATCACCGACCGTGTAAAATGACGCTCAAGACCCCCTTGTCCCCACCCGTGTCTAAAATAATACCACCTCTTGGTGGGTGGACACGAAGCTAACCACTTAGTTTTTGATCCAATTAATTATATTGATAGGTGGATACTAATCCAGACACTTAACAATTAATCCAATTAATGATGTTTATTCACTGATATCTTGATAATCAATGATGACGAAAATGTCTCTTAAAAGGGCCTGCGCGCCCGCTCTTTCTGCACTTGCCAATAAATTTCCTCGAAGTTATTTTAACCTGAACTCCGTGTGTCAGACTGAATTACTTCAGCGTATATACGCAATTCAATTCTTTTTAATTTGGACAGGAACAGATAGACATTTAAACATTTTGGTTTACTGAAAAAATACCATAACAATACCATGTTTTTTTTTTTTTTTTTTCTAAACTAATGATACGAAATTGTCAACAAGAAGGTTGACAATTAAATCATACGAAACTCCAATTTTTGCGATTTGGCATTGGGCCTTCTTAGGGCTGTGTTTATTGAGGGCAATGTACAGGATGAGCAAAACAGCAACACCAGAGGAATTTGTAAAATCAGCGACTTGTCACTCGGACTCTCAGACGCACCTCAGTACAAAACACAGGTCGTGACATAAAGCCGCAACGCCTGTCTGAGATTTGGAGTTCCCGAAGGATGAACTTATTGACGTCCATGAATTCGTAAACGACGGAAAACTGCAACTCCCGTGCTTCCTTGCGCCTCATTCGTGTAAATGTGTGTATCTGGAGGTCTGGGCTGCTTCGTCATCGCAAGCTTTTACTTTTGAGTGTGTGCGCGTTGTTGGGCTCAGTCTCCGGTGTTCTATCAAAAAACCCTACCCCGTGAAAATTCCCTACGCTCGTCACTTCCGGTGACGCGGCCGCACCGGAAGTAACATTTGGACGGGGGGGGTGCACCAACGCGCAAGCGCACACCAACTAGGTAGGGATTTTTCACGGGGTAGGGGAAATTAACGCCACAGTGCGCACGCGCGGCTCAGTACTCCCGTCGGAGGTACAGCGCGCGTGCGCACTAGTGGCAAGGGAGCACTCCACACACCGCGCGTGCACAGTATAGGGGTAGGGAAAATTGATGGCCATTTGTTCTGTGAAATCTCCCTACCCCTATACTGCACATCCGTGGACTCTGATCGTCGGATTAAAGCCTCTCCCTGCTCCCAACACTCTCAGCCATCCAAGGGGAGGGTAAAGTATGGTGGGGGTTTCTGTGAAGTATATGGGGGGTCTGCGCAGTATAATGGGGGGGTCTGCGCAGTATAATGGGGGGTCTGCACAGTATAATGGGGGGTCTGCACTGTATAATGGGGGGGTCTGCGTTGTATAATGGGGGGTCAGCGCAGTATAATGGGGGTCTGTGCAGTATTGGGGGGTCTGTGCAGTATTGGGGGGTCTTTGCAGAATTGGGGGGCCTGTGCAGTATCGGGGGGGACTTTGCAGTATTCAGGGGTCTGTGCAGTATTGGGGGGGGGACTGTACAGTATGGGGGGTCTGTGCAGTGTATGGGGGGGTCTGTGCAGTATCGGGGGGGTCTGTGCAGTATCGGGGAGGGTGTGTGCAGTATCGGGGGGGGTCTGTGCAGTATCGGGGGGGTCTGTGCAGTATCGGGGGGGGGGTCTGTGCAGTATCGGGGGGGTCTGCACTGTATAATGGGGGGTCTGCACAGTATTGGGGGGGTCTTTGCAGAATTGGGGTGTCTGTGCAATATCGGGGGGATTTTGCAGTATTCAGGGGTCTGTGCAGTATTGGGGGGACAGTACAGTATGGGGGGTCTGTGCAGTATCGGGGGGGTCTGTGCAGTATTTGGGGGTCTGTGCAGTATTGGGGGTCTGCGCTGTATATTGTGGGGGGTCTGCGCAGTATATGGGGGGCTGTCTGCGCATTATATGGGGGTCTGCGCAGTATATTGTGGAGGTCTGCGCTGTATATGGTGGGGTTTGTGCAGTATGTGGGGGGCTGCCTGCGCTGTATGTGGGGGGTCTGCGCAGTATATTGTGGGGGTCTGCGCAGTATATTGTGGGGGGTCTGCGCAGCATATTGGGAGGGCTGCGCAGTATATTGGGGGTTCTGTGAAGTATATTGGGGTGGCCTATGTGTTAGATGTGGGGGGCAGTGTGTTAGATGGAGGGGCTGTTTGTTACATGTAAGGGGGCAATGTATTATATTTTTCTGTGAAACCCTAGTTTCACAGAAAAATATTTATTTCCTAGACATCATATGCCATGGCATGCTTTTTGTTATGAAACCGCAGCCATCTAGTCACTCGCCAGAGAAGGATGAGAAACTGCACCCCAGCAAGAGGGACTGCCCCACATCTGCAACCAAATCCGTCGGTCACCGAATTCAGTAATCTCCGTCTCCATTCTGTATGTATGGTACTCCCAATTCTTATATTTAATCCGGTGTTTCTCCCACAATCTTGTGTCTGTCTGCTGTATGTATGTGGCACGCAAGTCTGCATGCACTGTGTCTGTTATGCCAGTCACTCTAACCAGTTTATTTCTTTTTGTGTGTGTCACACCTCTGACAAGCATTCTCCTATGGGACACGAAGTACATGAAGAGGAATGAAGAAGCCCATGTTTGATGCTTGTCTCCAGGGTGGAGTATTGAATTTATAAACAATGAAGTGGCATCTGACACATGACAAGCTGCTCCTGTTTGCACAGCAACTTCAACATTGTGTACTGTGATCACGGCATAGTTCAGAGGTAGGTAACCTTGGGCAGTCCAGATGCTGTGAATTACATCTCCCATAATGCTGGCAAACCATTATGGAAGGTGTAGTCCAAAACATCTGGAATACCGAATGCGTATGAATGAAAAGTATGGTGTGTGTGAATGGTCAGTAACAAGGGTTGAAGCCTTGACGTGGCGTTACTGCTCACATGTGTATTCATGTGCCAATTCAACCAATGTGAGTCACTGTAATACCTATGAGGTAACCATAAATACCGTGACTATGGAGAATTAAACGCCTGTATCACCTAAACACTGCTTACACTGTGACCGTATCTCCTATACACTGCTTACACTGTGACCGTACCATCTAAACACTGCTCACACTGTGACCGTATCTCCTAAACACTGCTCATACTGTGACCGTATCGCCTATACACTGCTTACACTGTGACTGTACCATCTAAACACTGCTCATACTGTGACTGTATCGCCTATACACTGCTTACTCTGTGACCGCATCTCCTATACACTGCTTACACTGTGACCGTATCTCCTATACACTGCTTACACTGTGAATGTTATTTTTTTCAAGTTAGTTTTAGTGTTTGCAGTTTCATTAAGTTGTTAACCACTATCCTCAATCTTCTGTTCTGAGTTTTCTTAGATTTGTGGGAAAAACAAGGTGATCCTCTCAATTTTACACTCCTTTACTGATGGTACCAGTGCCAGAGAAAAACCCACCACCATTAACCTAGACCTGCTGAAACAGAAGAGATTACCTTCTTCTACAGAAAACTTCCATATGACTGCTTCGGAACACATGCTGCAGACATTAAGTAACCCTTATCTTCCAGTGATTAATAATCCTGGATGGCCCAGATAGAGAGACTATTATATTATAAAGATACTGCCTTCCTAATGCCATACAGCCTTTCTGTACAGGTGATTGAACGTTCTCCATGTTGGATTTGACACTCTGCTTTTTTTTTTAGCCAGTTTCCGCATTGACTTTTATATTTTTTTCACTATACATATAAAGTGTAAACTGCATATTAACTTTGAAGAAATAAAGTATATTGCTGACACCTTAACATGCTATTTGTGTTACTTAGCTATAAATAATAACAGTACTTGCTGTGTCCCAATGTACGACACCACTGCAATTCTACAGCATGGTGATGAGATGGTGGATTGCAGTGGAGAAAACACAAAAAAAACTTCAGGCTCTATTGTTGAACACAGATTGGAGTGCCTTTTTGGCGTTCTAGATGTTTTGGGAACCTATATAAATTTAGAAATGGGGTAAATACTCTTTGTTTTAATCCCTTCAGGACGGAGTCAATAGTGCACGTTCTGATCTAAACAAAAACTAGAATTTGCGCTATATGTCTCTTCACCCGTAGTTCCCCTCTTTCAAATTATATGCACCCACATTTATTATATATCATTTTGTTCAGGAGAAACAGGGCTTTAATTTATCATTAACTATTCATATATGGAACATAATTTATTATGAATAAATTTTTTTAAAAAATGTGAGAAAATAAGATTCCATTTTCAAATTGAAATTTTCCAGATTAGTAATGTTACCTTTGAGACGGTGTGGTAGCCAGGAATGAGAATTACCCCCATAATGGCATAGCATTTGAAAAAGTAGACAAGCCAAGGTATTGAAAGTGGGGTATGTCCAGTCTTTTTTAGTAGCCACTTAGTCACAAACACTGGCCAAAGTTAGCGTTCATATTTGCTTTTTTGTGTGAAAAAAGCAAAAAACGAATATTTGGCCAGTGTTTGTGACTAAGTGGCTACTAAGAAAGACTGGACATACCCCACTTGCAATACCTCCGGTTGTCTACTTTTGCAAATGGTATGCCATCATGGGGGTAATTCTCATTCCTGGGCTACCATACGCTCTCAAAGGCAACATAACCAATCTGGCAAATTTCAATGTGCAAAAAATGAAATGCAAGCCTTATATGTGACTCTCTAACTTTCCAAAACACCATAAAACCTGTACATGGGGGGTTCTGTTATTCTCGGGAGACTTCACTAAACACAAATATTAGTGTTTTAAAACAGTAAAACATATTACAACAATAATATAGACCATAAAAGTGCCGTTCGCTTGTAAAAAAATGCGAAAAACGTCACTTTTACTTAAAATATCATCGTTGTAATACAATTTACCAGTTTGAAACACTAATATTTGAGTTCAGCGAAGTCTCCCGAGTAAAACAGTACCCCCTATGTACAGGTTTTATGGTGTCTTGGAGAGTTACAGGGTCAAATATAGTGCTTGCGAATTAAATTCCCTGCACTTTCTCCCTGTGTTGTCAGGCATGTCAATCAAATTTTAATTAATCAAATCACATAATTACGTTAAAAGATTATTTAAATATACACATTGAATTTTAATATATATGCATTTATAGGTATTTAAATTCTACGTGTATACTAATGTAATCTTTTATGTAATTGTATGTATTTATATATATATATATATATATATATATATATTTGCGGTTATTTGTATTTTAGATTTAGATAGAATGTCATTCTAAGTGTATTTTGTTACCGACATATATATATATATATATATATATTAATAACAAAATACAGTTAGAATGAAATTAAATATGCATATATAATTTATATTACATTTTGTTTCAATATTTTATTTATTTTATTTTAATTATACGTATTTATATATAATATATATACATCTATTATATATAATATATACATATTATATATGTAACGTCATTCTAAGTGTATTTTAATATATATATACTTATTAATATTAAAATACACTTTGTATGATGTTACATATATATAATATGTATATATAATATATATACATATTATATATATATATATATATATATATATATATATATAAATATAGTTCATTTATTTTTACACTTGTCTAATATATATTTTTTTACTTTCCCACCAGCAGGGGGACTGTCTGATATTTCAGACAGTCCCCCTGCTGGCAGATCCATAGCCAGCTATAGGGGGCCATGTGATCGCTCTTTGAGAGCGATCACATGGCCCCCGGGGGCCTCATTTGCCGGAGGGGGGCTGCCTGGGCTGTCAGGCAGCCCCCCAGAAGAGGATCGCGGCGGAGGTGAGTACACCTCTCCTCCAGGGGCTTAAAGCCGTTACGACGTACCATGCCGCCGCAACGGCTTTAAAGCCCACTTAAAGCGGGACGGCATGGTACGTCGTAACGGTGTTAAGGGGTTAAAGGAAACCTATGGTGCTAGGAATATCAAACTTTATTTCTAACACCCTCTTCACCCTTTTTGTCAGTTACCTGATTGTTAGGTCAGGCTCCGCATACATCAGGTCCCTCCTGCGCACACATTTGGGCTTCCACATTGGAAAGCATTAACTCAAGGCTTTTCTATAGCGTTTTTAAAGACACTGGTTGTCCTCATGCATAGCGTGAGGATGTCCAGTGTCATTTCACGTAGTTGGTCTCCGCTAAGGACCTGAAGCGCCTCTAGTGCCTGTCTGGTAGACAGCCAATAGAGGATGAGAACCTTGCAAGGTAATTATTGCAGTTCCTCAGAAACTGCAATATTTCACATTGCAGGGTTAAGGGGACATAGGCATTGCACCCAAACCACTTCAGCGAGATGAAGTGGTCTTGGTGCCTATAGTGTCCCTTTAAAGAGCAACTTCTTAATCTGCTTATTGCTATCTTTTGAAAGTCATCACTGTTATAAGCAAAACTTTCCATAGGCACAGTGACAAGAGGACCTATGTGCACCATAAATGATCATAGTTTGATACAAAGCCATATTTCCGAACAGTCCTGGATTGTTTGATAGAATACCAGTTTGGGGTTGCTCTCCATTGTCCCACAGTAATTAGCAGGTTAACGTTGATTACAGATGCACATTTCAAAATTGTTTGGAGTTTTAATATTATTTTTTTGCAGGGAACAGCAGTAAACAAAAAGTCTAACAATATTTGTTAATTTCTAATGTAACAAAAAAGTGAAAAAATATGTTGTACATCAATTACATACATAATAATTGCACATGTGGCCTATTATCAGATATTGTTAGCCGCTCTTTACTCTTAAGAGGCCTCATATACTCCTGACTACGACTTGGATGATGCTGTGATGAGATCTCGCTTTAGTACAGCCTTCTGTATCCAATAGTCTCTTATGCAGGGACTCCTCAAGGCGGTTTGCTCCTTCCCTCGGGAGCTGTAAAAATAGAAAATTAAGTTAAAACTCACCAGACCGTAACCAGAAAGCATATTACAATTTACATATTTTCTATTATTACAAACTACAATTTCCATGTTGAGGATTAGAGGCATAGAATAGAAAGAATGATAGAGCGCTTTTAATTTTGACTTAAAGCATCCCTGCGACGCCCACAAATTAAGAGCAAACAGGAACAACTTTATCTTAAGTATTTTTTCTACTTTTGACAAAAGACAGAGCTAATGCATACACTTGAGTAGAGCGCTTCCGTTGACTTCTGGCAGATTAACGCTCCAGGAGCTGAAGAGGACCTTGAGAAAGAAGATGCATACAAAGGACATTTTAAGTCAAATAAAAACTACCTTCATCTGCCCTTCATGGCCACTGGAATACAAGTGGAACAATGACCATCTGGGGTCTTTGCACAACATTCAAAATACATAAATAAAATATCATAAAAATATTAAGTGCTTTAGGGTTCGGTCATAATATCAGAATTGGGTCTAATGCAACAGAGGTTTCCATTTCAAGAACCTGTTGAATTCCTGCTGAGCCGCCAGTCATAGATGATGCACAACTATCCTCTTGTTAAACAGAACGATGGTCTCTATCCCGTACTGGGACACCAGATCTAAAATACAGAAAATGCACTTAGTGTATAATGCTTTAACCCCTTAAGGACACATGACATGTGTGACATGTCATGATTCCCTTTTATTCCAGAAGTTTGGTCCTTAAGGGGTTAAACGGCCTCCCTCATCAAACTAAAACTTGATCTGGAATTGAGAAAACAGTATCACATATAATGATTTAAACCTGACCAAACTGGGGCACTATATCTGGAACACTTTATTACCCCCCCTGATTAAAGTGGCATGGAGTATATAACCCTAGATTTAACCTTTGATGGATCCCGATAAGTATAAGCAGTTTTTATGATACAGTCACAGTGTAAGCAGTGTTTCAGAGATACGGTCACAGTGTAAGCAGTGTTTAGGAGATACGGTCACAGTATAAGCAGTGTTTAGGTGATACAGGCGTTTAATTCTCCATAGTCACGGTATTTATGGTTACCTCATAACTATTACAGTGACTCACATTGGTAGAATTGGCACATAATTACACATGTGAGCAGTAACGCCACGTCAAGGCTTCAACCCTTGTTACTGACCATTCACACACACCATACTTTTCATTCATACGCATTCGGTATTCCAGATGTTTTGGACTACACCTCCCATAATGGTTTGCCAGCATTATGGGAGATGTAATTCACAGCATCTGGACTGCCCAAGGTTACCTACCTCTGAACTATGCCGTGATCACAGTACACAATGTTGAAGATTACTGAATTCGGTGACCGACGGATTTGGTTGCAGATGTGGGGCAGTCCCTCTCGCTGGGGTGCAGTTTCTCATCCTTCTCTGGCGAGTGACTAGATGGCTGCGGTTTCGTAGCAAAAAGCATGCCATGGCATATGATATCTAGGAAATAAATATTTTTCTGTGAAACTAGGGTTGTACACATCTAACGCACAGCCCCCAAATATAATACACTGCCCCCCCACATGTAACGAACAGCCCCTCCATCTAACACACTGCCCCCCACATCTAACACATAGGCCACCCTAATATAATTCGCAGCCCCCCCAATATACTGCGCAGACCCCCCATATACAGCGCAGGCAGCCCCCCATATACTGCACAGACCCCCCATACTGTACAGTCCCCCCCAATACTGCACAGACCCCAGAATACTGTGAAGTCCCCCCCGATACTGCACAGACCCCCCAATTCTGCAAAGACCCCCCCAATACTGCACAGACCCCCCATACACTGCACAGACCCCCCATTATTCTGCGCAGACCCCCATCATACAGCGCAGCCCCCCATTATACTGTGCAGACGCCCCCATTATACAGCACAGACCCCCCCATTATACAGCGCAGACCCCCCCATTATACTGCACCCCCCCCGATACTGCACAGTCCCCCCCGAAACTGCACAGACCCCCCAATACTGCACAGACCCCCCCAATACTGCACAGACCCCCCATACACTGCAGACCCCCCCATTATACTGCGCAGTCCCCCCATTATACAGAAAAGCCCCCATTATACTGCGCAGCCCCCATTATACTGCGCAGACCCCCCCATTATACAGCGCAGACCCCTCCTTTCTACTGCGCAGACCACCCCATTATACAGCGCAGCCCCCCCATTATACTGCGCAGCCCCCATTATACTGCGCAGCCCCCCCCATACACTGCACAGCCCCCCCATTATACAGCGCAGACCCCCCATATACTTCACAGAAACCCCCACCATACTTTATCCTCCCCTTGGATGGCTGAGAGTGTTGGGAGCAGGGAGAGACTTTAATCCGACGATCAGAGTCCGCGCATGCGCAGTATAGGGGTAGGGAGATTTCAGAGAACAAATGGCCATCAATTTTCCCTACCCATATACTGCGCACGCGCGGTGTGGGGAGTGCTCCCTTGCCACTAGTGCGCACGCGCGCTGTACCTCCGACGGGAGTACTGAGCCGCGCGTGCGCACTGTGGCGTTAATTTCCCCTACCCCGTGAAAAATCCCTACCTAGTTTGTGTGCGCTTGCGCGGTGGCGAACACCCCCGTCCAAACGTCACTTCCGGTGCGACCGCGTCACCGGAAGTGACGAGGGTAGGGAATTTTGACGGTGTAGGGTTTTTTGATGGAACACCGGCAGGAGGTGGAGAGAGAGAGAGGAAACTGAGGAAGCTCAGGAACCTCGGATTCTCGCCGCCCAGGAAAGGCGCGCTTGCAGATCGCTGTCTGTGCGGCCTTGGGGGAAGGCAGGGAATTGGCCTTGAGATGTGGGTATAAATGCTCGTCGTCTACTGCCCGCTCTGAGTATGAGAGAGGCATGAGGGGAGCATTGCTGTGCTGTGTGGATGCACCGAAATCGAGCGAGCCCTGCTGTGCCTTTCTGGGAGAGACAGAGCCCAGCTGTGGCTGGCTGGTTGAGAGAGAGAGAGAGAGAGAGAGAGAGAGAGCCCTGCCGTGCCTGGCTGGTTGAGAGAGAGAGAGAGAGAGAGAAAGCCCTGCTGTTCCTGGTTGGTTGAGAGAGAGAGAGAAAGCCCTGCTGTTCCTGGTTGGTTGAGAGGAGAGAGAGAGCCCTGCCGTGCCTGGCTGGTTGAGAGGAGAGAGAGAGCGCGCGCCGTGCTTGGCTGGTTGGGAGAAATATAGAGCCCTGCTGTGCCTGGTTGGTTGAGAGAGAGAACCCTGCCGTGCCTGGCTGGTTGAGAGAGAGAGAGCGCTGTGCCTGGCTGGTTGAGAGAGAGCGAGAGAGAGAGAGAGCTCTGATGTGCCTGGCTGGTTGAGAGAGAGCTCTGATGTGCCTGGCTGGTTGAGAGGTTGAGAGAGAGCTCTGATGTGCCTGCCTGGCTGGTTGAGAGAGAGAGAGAGCTCTGATGTGCCTGCCTGGCTGGTTGAGAGAGAGAGAGAGAGAGCTCTGATGTGCCTGCCTGGCTGGTTGAGAGAGAGAGCTCTGATGTGCCTGCCTGGCTGGTTGAGAGAGAGAGAGAGCTCTGATGTGCCTGGCTGGTTGAGAGAGAGAGAGAGCTCTGATGTGCCTGGCTGGTTGAGAGAGCTCTGATGTGCCTGGCTGGTTGAGAGAGCTCTGATGTGCCTGGCTGGTTGAGAGAGCTCTGATGTGCCTGGCTGGTTGAGAGAGCTCTGATGTGCCTGGCTGGTTGAGAGAGCTCTGATGTGCCTGGCTGGTTGAGAGAGCTCTGATGTGCCTGGCTGGTTGAGAGAGCTCTGATGTGCCTGGCTGGTTGAGAGAGCTCTGATGTGCCTGGCTGGTTGAGAGAGCTCTGATGTGCCTGGCTGGTTGAGAGAGCTCTGATGTGCCTGGCTGGTTGAGAGAGCTCTGATGTGCCTGGCTGGTTGAGAGAGCTCTGATGTGCCTGGCTGGTTGAGAGAGCTCTGATGTGCCTGGCTGGTTGAGAGAGCTCTGATGTGCCTGGCTGGTTGAGAGAGCTCTGATGTGCCTGGCTGGTTGAGAGAGCTCTGATGTGCCTGGCTGGTTGAGAGAGAGGGAGCTCTGATGTGCCTGGCTGGTTGAGAGAGAGCTCTGATGTGCCTGGCTGGTTGAGAGAGAGGGCGCTCTGATGTGCCTGGCTGGTTGAGAGAGAGGGCGCTCTGATGTGCCTGGCTGGTTGAGAGAGAGGGCGCTCTGATGTGCCTGGCTGGTTGAGAGAGAGGGAGCTCTGATGTGCCTGGCTGGTTGAGAGAGAGAGAGCTCTGATGTGCCTGGCTGGTTGAGAGAGCTCTGATGTGCCTGGCTGGTTGAGAGAGCTCTGATGTGCCTGGCTGGTTGAGAGAGCTCTGATGTGCCTGGCTGGTTGAGAGAGAGCTCTGATGTGCCTGGCTGGTTGAGAGAGAGAGCTCTGATGTGCCTGGCTGGTTGAGAGAGAGCTCTGATGTGCCTGGCTGGTTGAGAGAGAGAGAGAGCTCTGATGTGCCTGGCTGGTTGAGAGAGAGAGAGAGCTCTGATGTGCCTGGCTGGTTGAGAGAGAGAGCTCTGATGTGCCTGGCTGGTTGAGAGAGAGAGAGAGCTCTGATGTGCCTGGCTGGTTGAGAGAGAGAGAGCTCTGATGTGCCTGGCTGGTTGAGAGAGAGAGAGCTCTGATGTGCCTGGCTGGTTGAGAGAGAGAGAGCTCTGATGTGCCTGGCTGGTTGAGAGAGAGCTCTGATGTGCCTGCTTGGTTGAGAGAGAGCTCTGATGTGCCTGGCTGGTTGAGAGAGAGAGAGCTCTGATGTGCCTGGCTGGTTGAGAGAGAGAGAGCTCTGATGTGCCTGGCTGGTTGAGAGAGAGAGCTCTGATGTGCCTGGCTGGTTGAGAGAGAGAGAGCTCTGATGTGCCTGGCTGGTTGAGAGAGAGAGAGCTCTGATGTGCCTGGCTGGTTGAGAGAGAGAGAGAGCTCTGATGTGCCTGGCTGGTTGAGAGAGAGAGAGCTCTGATGTGCCTGGCTGGTTGAGAGAGAGAGAGCTCTGATGTGCCTGGCTGGTTGAGAGAGAGAGAGCTCTGATGTGCCTGGCTGGTTGAGAGAGAGAGAGAGCTCTGATGTGCCTGGCTGGTTGAGAGAGAGAGAGCTCTGATGTGCCTGGCTGGTTGAGAGAGAGAGAGAGAGAGCCCTGATGTGCCTGGCTGGTTGAGAGAGAGAGAGAGCCCTGATGTGCCTGGCTGGTTGAGAGAGAGAGAGAGAGAGAGCCCTGATGTGCCTGGCTGGTTGAGAGAGAGAGAGCCCTGATGTGCCTGGCTGGTTGAGAGAGAGAGAGAGAGAGAGAGCCCTGATGTGCCTGGCTGGTTGAGAGAGAGCCCTGCCGTGCCTGGCTGGTTGAGAGAGCCCTGCCGTGCCTGGCTGGTTGAGAGAGCCCTGCCGTGCCTGGCTGGTTGAGAGAGCCCTGCCGTGCCTGGCTGGTTGAGAGAGAGCCCTGCCGTGCCTGGCTGGTTGAGAGAGAGCCCTGCCGTGCCTGGCTGGTTGAGAGAGAGCCCTGCCGTGCCTGGCTGGTTGAGAGAGAGCCCTGCCGTGCCTGGCTGGTTGAGAGAGAGCCCTGCCGTGCCTGGCTGGTTGAGAGAGAGCCCTGCCGTGCCTGGCTGGTTGAGAGAGAGCCCTGCCGTGCCTGGCTGGTTGAGAGAAAGAGAGAGAGAGAGAGAGAGCCCTGCCGTGCCTGGCTGGTTTAGAGAGAGAGAGAGAGCCCTGCCGTGCCTGGCTGGTTGAGAGAGAGAGAGAGAGCCCTGCCGTGCCTGGCTGGTTGAGAGAGAGAGAGCCCTGCCGTGCCTGGCTGGTTGAGAGAGAGCCCTGCCGTGCCTGGCTGGTTGAGAGAGAGCCCTGCCGTGCCTGGCTGGTTGAGAGAGAGCCCTGCTGTGCCTGGCTGGCTGAGAGAGAGAGAGCCGTGCTGTGCCTGGCTGGTTGAGAGAGAGAGAGAGAGCCCTGCCATGCCTGGCTGGTTGAAAGAGAGAGAGCCGTGGCTGGTTGAGAGAGAGAGAGAGAGCCCTGCCGTGCCTGGCTGGTTGAGAGAGAGCCCTGCCGTGCCTGGCTGGTTGAGAGAGAGCCCTGCCGTGCCTGGCTGGTTGAGAGAGAGCCCTGCCGTGCCTGGCTGGTTGAGAGAGAGCCCTGCCGTGCCTGGCTGGTTGAGAGAGAGCCCTGCCGTGCCTGGCTGGTTGAGAGAGAGCCCTGCCGTGCCTGGCTGGTTGAGAGAGAGCCCTGCCGTGCCTGGCTGGTTGAGAGAGAGCCCTGCCGTGCCTGGCTGGTTGAGAGAGAGCCCTGCCGTGCCTGGCTGGTTGAGAGAGAGCCCTGCCGTGCCTGGCTGGTTGAGAGAGAGCCCTGCCATGCCTGGCTGGTTGAGAGAGAGCCCTGCCGTGCCTTGCTGGTTGAGAGAGAGCCCTGCCGTGCCTTGCTGGTTGAGAGAGAGCCCTGCCGTGCCTGGCTGGTTGAGAGAGAGCCCTGCCGTGCCTGGCTGGTTGAGAGAGAGCCCTGCCGTGCCTGGCTGGTTGAGAGAGAGCCCTGCCGTGCCTGGCTGGTTGAGAGAGAGCCCTGCCGTGCCTGGCTGGTTGAGAGAGAGCCCTGCCGTGCCTGGCTGGTTGAGAGAGAGCCCTGCCGTGCCTGGCTGGTTGAGAGAGAGAGAGCCGTGGCTGGTAGAGAGAGAGAGAGAGAGCCCTGCCGTGCCTGGCTGGTTGAGAGAGAGAGAGAGCCCTGCCGTGCCTGGCTGGTTGAGAGAGAGCCCTGCCGTGCCTGGCTGGTTGAGAGAGAGAGCCCTGCCGTGCCTGGCTGGTTGAGAGAGAGAGCCCTGCCGTGCCTGGCTGGTTGAGAGAGAGAGCCCTGCCGTGCCTGGCTGGTTGAGAGAGAGAGCCCTGCCGTGCCTGGCTGGTTGAGAGAGAGAGCCCTGCCGTGCCTGGCTGGTTGAGAGAGAGAGCCCTGCCGTGCCTGGCTGGTTGAGAGAGAGAGCCCTGCCGTGCCTGGCTGGTTGAGAGAGAGAGCCCTGCCGTGCCTGGCTGGTTGAGAGAGAGAGCCCTGCCGTGCCTGGCTGGTTGAGAGAGAGAGCCCTGCCGTGCCTGGCTGGTTGAGAGAGAGAGCCCTGCCGTGCCTGGCTGGTTGAGAGAGAGAGCCCTGCCGTGCCTGGCTGGTTGAGAGAGAGAGAGAGCCCTGCCGTGCCTGGCTGGTTGAGAGAGAGAGAGCCGTGCCTGGCTGGTTGAGAGAGAGAGAGCCCTGCCGTGCCTGGCTGGTTGAGAGAGAGAGCCCTGCCGTGCCTGGCTGGTTGAGAGAGAGAGAGAGCCCTGCCGTGCCTGGCTGGTTGAGAGAGAGAGAGAGCCCTGCCGTGCCTGGCTGGTTGAGAGAGAGAGAGAGCCCTGCCGTGCCTGGCTGGTTGAGAGAGAGAGAGAGCCCTGCCGTGCCTGGCTGGTTGAGAGAGAGAGAGAGCCCTGCCGTGCCTGGCTGGTTGAGAGAGAGAGAGAGCCCTGCCGTGCCTGGCTGGTTGAGAGAGAGAGAGAGAGCCCTGCCGTGCCTGGCTGGTTGAGAGAGAGCCCTGCCGTGCCTGGCTGGTTGAGAGAGAGCCCTGCCGTGCCTGGCTGGTTGAGAGAGAGCCCTGCCGTGCCTGGCTGGTTGAGAGAGAGCCCTGCCGTGCCTGGCTGGTTGAGAGAGAGCCGTGCCTGGCTGGTTGAGAGAGAGCCGTGCCTGGCTGGTTGAGAGAGAGCCGTGCCGTGCCTGGCTGGTTGAGAGAGAGCCGTGCCGTGCCTGGCTGGTTGAGAGAGAGCCCTGCCGTGCCTGGCTGGTTGAGAGAGAGCCCTGCCGTGCCTGGCTGGTTGAGAGAGAGCCCTGCCGTGCCTGGCTGGTTGAGAGAGAGCCCTGCCGTGCCTGGCTGGTTGAGAGAGAGCCCTGCCGTGCCTGGCTGGTTGAGAGAGAGCCCTGCCGTGCCTGGCTGGTTGAGAGAGAGCCCTGCCGTGCCTGGCTGGTTGAGAGAGAGCCCAGCCGTGCCTGGCTGGTTGAGAGAGAGCCCAGCCGTGCCTGGCTGGTTGAGAGAGAGCCCAGCCGTGCCTGGCTGGTTGAGAGAGAGCCCAGCCGTGCCTGGCTGGTTGAGAGAGAGCCCTGCCGTGCCTGGCTGGTTGAGAGAGAGCCCTGCCGTGCCTGGCTGGTTGAGAGAGAGCCCTGCCGTGCCTGGCTGGTTGAGAGAGAGCCCAGCCGTGCCTGGCTGGTTGAGAGAGAGCCCTGCCGTGCCTGGCTGGTTGAGAGAGAGCCCTGCCGTGCCTGGCTGGTTGAGAGAGAGCCCTGCCGTGCCTGGCTGGTTGAGAGAGAGCCCTGCCGTGCCTGGCTGGTTGAGAGAGAGCCCTGCCGTGCCTGGCTGGTTGAGAGAGAGCCCTGCCGTGCCTGGCTGGTTGAGAGAGAGCCCTGCCGTGCCTGGTTGGGGGAGAGAGAGAGAGAGCCCTGCCGTTCCTGGTTGGGGGAGAGAGAGAGCCCTGCCGTTCCTGGTTGGGGGAGAGAGAGAGAGCCCTGACGTGCCTGGTTGGGGGAGGGGGTGAGAGAGAGAGAGCCCTGCCGTGCCTGGCTGAGGAAGGGGAGAGAGAGCCTGGCTGGGAAAGGGGGGAGAGAGAGCCGTGCCTGGCTGGGGAAGGGGAGAGAGCCGTGCCTGGCTGGGGAAGGGGAGAGAGCCGTGCCTGGCTGGGGAAGGGGAGAGAGAGAGCCGTGCCTGGCTGGGGAAGGGGAGAGAGAGAGAGCCGTGCCTGGCTGGGGAAGGGGAGAGAGAGAGAGCCGTGCCTGGCTGGGGAAGGGGAGAGAGAGAGAGCCGTGCCTGGCTGGGGAAGGGGAGAGAGAGAGAGCCGTGCCTGGCTGGGGAAGGGGAGAGAGAGAGAGCCGTGCCTGGCTGGGGAAGGGGAGAGAGAGAGAGCCGTGCCTGGCTGGGGAAGGGGAGAGAGAGAGAGCCGTGCCTGGCTGGGGAAGGGGAGAGAGAGAGCCGTGCCTGGCTGGGGAAGGGGAGAGAGAGAGCCGTGCCTGGCTGGGGAAGGGGAGAGAGAGAGCCGTGCCTGGCTGGGGAAGGGGAGAGAGAGAGCCGTGCCTGGCTGGGGAAGGGGAGAGAGCGAGCCAGCCCTGCCGTGCCTGGCTGGGGGGGAGAGAGCGAGACAGCCCTGCCGTGCCTGGCTGGGGGGGGAGAGCGCGAGCCAGCCCTGCCGTGCCTGGCTGGGGGGGAGAGCGCGAGCCAGCCCTGCCGTGCCTGGCTGGGGGGGGGAGAGCGAGCCAGCCCTGCCGTGCCTGGCTGGGGGGGGGAGAGAATGAGCCAGCCCTGCCGTGCCTGGCTGGGGGGGGGAGAGAATGAGCCAGCCCTGCCGTGCCTGGCTGGGGGGGGGAGAGAATGAGCCAGCCCTGCCGTGCCTGGCTGGGGGGGGAGAGAATGAGCCAGCCCTGCCGTGCCTGGCTGGGGGGGGGGGGAGAGAATGAGCCAGCCCTGCCGTGCCTGGCTGGGGGGGGGGGGGGGAGAGTGAGCCAGCCCTGCCGTGCACGGCTGGGGGGGGGAGAGAATGAGCCAGCCCTGCCGTGCACGGCTGGGGGGGGGAGAGAATGAGCCAGCCCTGCCGTGCATGGCTGGGGGGGGGGGGGGGAGAGAGAGCGAGCCAGCCCTGCCGTGCATGGCTGGGGGGGGGGGGAGAGAGAGCGAGCCAGCCAGCCCTGCCGTGCCTGGCTGGGGGGGGGGAGAGAACGAGCCAGCCCTGCCATGCCTGGCTGGGGGGGGGGGGGGGGAGAGAGCGAGCCAGCCCTGCCGTGCCTGGCTGGGGGGGAGAGAGCGAGCCAGCCCTGCCGTGCCTGGCTGGGGGGGAGAGAGCGAGCCAGCCCTGCCGTGCCTGGCTGGGGGGGAGAGCGCGAGCCAGCCCTGCCGTGCCTGGCTGGGGGGGGGGGAGAGAGAGCGAGCCAGCCAGCCCTGCCGTGCCTGGCTGGGGGAGAGAGAGCGAGCCAGCCCTGCCGTGCATGGCTGGGGGGGGGGGGGAGAGAGAGCGAGCCAGCCAGCCCTGCCGTGCCTGGCTGGGGGGGGGGAGAGAACGAGCCAGCCCTGCCATGCCTGGCTGGGGGGGGGGGGGGGGGAGAGAGCGAGCCAGCCCTGCCGTGCCTGGCTGGGGGGGAGAGAGCGAGCCAGCCCTGCCGTGCCTGGCTGGGGGGGAGAGAGCGAGCCAGCCCTGCCGTGCCTGGCTGGGGGGGAGAGAGCGAGCCAGCCCTGCCGTGCCTGGCTGGGGGGGAGAGAGCGAGCCAGCCCTGCCGTGCCTGGCTGGTGGGGAGAGAGCGAGCCAGCCCTGCCGTGCCTGGCTGGTGGGGAGAGAGCGAGACAGCCCTGCCGTGCCTGGCTGGGGGGGAGAGAGAGAGCGAGACAGCCCTGCCGTGCCTTGCTGGGGGGGAGAGAGAGAGCGAGCCAGCCCTGCCGTGCCTTGCTGGGGGGGAGAGAGAGAGCGAGCCAGCCCTGCCGTGCCTGGCTGGGGGGGAGAGAGCGAGCCAGCCCTGCCGTGCCTGGCTGGGGGGGGGGGAGAGCGAGCCAGCCCTGCCGTGCCTGGCTGGGGGGGGGGGGAGAGCGAGCCAGCTCTGCTGTGCCTGGCTGGGGGGGAGAGCGAGCCAGCCCTGCTGTGCCTTGCTTGGGGGGGGGGGTGGGGGAGAGAGCGAGCCAGCCGTGCCTGGCTGGGGGGGGGGAAAGAGCGAGCCAGCCGTGCCTGGCTGGGGGGGGGGGAAAGAGCGAGCCAGCCGTGCCTGGCTGGGGGGGGAGAGCGAGCCAGCCGTGCCTGGCTGGGGGGGGAGAGCGAGCCAGCCGTGCCTGGCTGGGGGGGGAGAGCGAGCCAGCCGTAAAGGACCACCATAGGCACCCAGACCACTTCAGCTTAATGAAGGGGTCTGGGTGCCAGGTCCATCTAGGTTTAGCCCTTTTTGCTGTAAACATAGCAGTTTCAGAGAAACTGCTGTGTTTACCTATGGGTTAATCCAGCCTCTAGTGGCTGTCTCATTGACAGCCGCTAGAGGCGCTTCCGCGCTTCTCACTGTGACAAGACGCCAGCGTCCATAGGAAGGCATTGAAAATGCTTTTCTATGAGACTGGCTGAATGCGTGCGCGGCTCTTGCCGCGCATGCGCATTCAGCCGATGACGGAAAGAGAGCGAGGAGAGTCCCAGCGCTGGAAAAGAGGTAAAATTTAACCCCTTCCTCCCCCTAGAGCCCAGCAGAAGTGGGACCCTGAGGGGGGGGGCAGCCTCAGGGCAAATTTCCTGGCACTATAGTGGTCCTTTAACAAAAAAGTCAAGCTTGTTTTACTTATCTGTTGTGGTGTTACAAAAAAGGTTGTAACACTAACCAATTAGTTAATCCTCTTTTTGTGGTGTTGAAGAGTTGTGAGCTTGAAATATTGATTAGGGAGATTATAAAACCACAGCTATCAAAGTATAATGATTCAAGCAAGTGGAACAACAGATGCTTTAAGTTTTGAATTGCAGTGTAAGAGCTACCTCTCAAATTCTTGTGCAATAATTTACTATCACAATCAGATACTCTGTTTTAGGAGAACTATTGACTTTTAACTATTAACCTTCATGTAATGTAAATGTTTTCCTTCATTTGTAGGACAAGAAATGTGTCTTCATGATGATGAGAGCTCTTGCCATGGTCTCTGTTATTTTTGAGAAGCCAGACTAAGCTTGTGCGGCAGCCAATGCATTTTGTAAAAGGAAAAAAATTGTTAAAGAGCACTATCATTTTACAGATTTTGACAAACCATTTTGGATTTTTCTGTGTTCTAGACCTATCTGAAATGAGCTTGGAAAGAGAACTTTAAAGCATTTGAATGACAATTGTTTAGGTTGGATGTTTTTTTTTATGCTGGATTGTTTGCCGTTTCTTCGAATATCTAAGCAGTAGGTGCTTTATCTGTCATTAACAAGAAGAGGATTGTGTTGCAACAGGAAGCAAATTTAAAAAGGAAAAAAAATAAACATTTCACAGGCCGATGCGGAATTGAAATGGTGATAATGTTTTAGTCAATTTGCTACAATCTTTTGCCATCAACCCAATAAGGAACATATACATTTATTACAAAAAAATATACATATGTGTTTTTTTTTATTTTTTTTGTTTTTTTTTACCTTTTTATTGCAGGAAAAACATTTTCAAAAATATTCACGATGGTATTAGATCAACAATCAGAGTTCTATAGTTAAAAAAAGAAACGTGAAACCTTACCGTCTGTGACTACATCTTCAACGATATTGTTGCTTTTTCTTCTTTTGGAATGTTTGAGGTGATGATTTCATATAAATAGTTATTGTGATGGTAAAAAGAATACACTGCGAAGAGAAGAAGGTTGGTCAGGAATACAAGAGCATAAATTCCATTGACTAGATGCCATAAACAAGTAATCTCTTTTGCTGCTCATATGAACGCCACAACGAACGACCATTGCCAGCAAAACCTACGAGAAGGACCTACAAGTACAAAACAGGTCATCTCTCGAAAACTCGGATTCTTTCCTCCTTAATTGTAGTTTGCATCAACTGAATCTTTCCCATACTTTTAGGTCTCTTAAAACTGGAATACAATATAAAAGGGACCTGAACTTTTATTAAAGGCCCATAAAAAGTCTTTATTTGGATATTTGTTAAATCAAGGCTTTATCCAGGAATTAATCAGGTTTCGTAACTTGGGGATGCACACAAGAAACTAGATATTTTTGGTTGCCTTTAATTTTGTTCTTTTTTTGCCTGTTTGTACCAGCTCGGAACAAATTCTGTTTTCCTGAGGTTTTGTTTTGCTTATGAGTCCCGGAAGTGGGCTCATGAAAGAGTGTGGATACAGTGAAATTAATACTTGTGGCACCTCCCCCATGGAGTCTCCTCCCAAAAAGAAAGCTGCTGCACA
>NC_086318.1:283147995-283160495 GCF_036172605.1 Pelobates fuscus | reverse complement strand
GTGGGGGCCCTAATAAAAACAATAAGGGGGGGGACCTACTGTCCTCCCCCCCCGGCCCCCACCCCTGAGCGGTGGGTGGGGGCCCTAATAAAACAATAAGGGGGGGGGACCTACTGTCCTCCCCCCCGGCCCCCACCCCTGAGCGGTGGGTGGGGGCCCTAATAAAACAATAAGGGGGGGGGACCTACTGTCCTCCCCCCCGGCCCCCACCCCTGAGCGGTGGGTGGGGGCCCTAATAAAACAATAAGGGGGGGGGACCTACTGTCCTCCCCCCGGCCCCCACCCCTGCGCGGTGGGTGGGGGCCCTAATAAAACAATAAGGGGGGGGGACCTATTGTCCTCCCCCCGCTGGCCCCCAACCCTGCGCGGTGGGTGGGGGCCCTAATAAAACAATAAGGGGGGGGGACCTACTGTCCTACCCCCCGGCCCCCACCCCTGAGCGGTGGGTGGGGGCCCTAATAAAACAATAAGGGGGGGGACCTACTGTCCTCCCCCCCCGGCTCCCACCCCTGAGCGGTGGGTGGGGGCCCTAATAAAACAATAAGGGGGGGGGACCTACTGTCCTCCCCCCGGCCCCCACCCCTGCGCGGTGGGTGGGGGCCCTAATAAAACAATAAGGGGGGGGGACCTATTGTCCTCCCCCCGCTGGCCCCCAACCCTGCGCGGTGGGTGGGGGCCCTAATAAAACAATAAGGGGGGGGGACCTACTGTCCTCCCCCCCGGCCCCCACCCCTGAGCGGTGGGTGGGGGCCCTAATAAAACAATAAGGGGGGGGACCTACTGTCCTCCCCCCTAGCCCCCACCCCTGCGCGGTGGGTGGGGGCCCTAAATGAACCCCCCCCCCCATCAAGGTGACTAGGGGTCCCAAGCCCCTAGTCACCCCCCACCCAAAACATTCTATCCCCTACCTACCCCCCTCACCCTAAAAATAGTGAGGGGGGAATAAAATAACTAACCTGTAAAAAAAAAAAAAAAAATTAAACTTGCCATTTGACGTCTTCTTTTTTCTAAATTCTTCTTACTTCAGCCCCCCAAAAGGCCAAATAAAAATCCATAAACCCGTCGCACTTTAAAAAAAACCAAAAAAAAAAAACCGAGCGCAAAGAAAAATTAATCCATCTTCACCCATGGAGGGCACGCCGCGTACTGAGCTCCGCAGGGCGGGTCACGGCTTATAAAGCCTTGCCCCGCCCTGCAATTAGGCTTAGAACACAATGATTGGTTGGTTTAAGCCAATCAGAGTGCTCTGTGTCATTTTACACAGCGTGGGAAAATTCAAAAGAACTTTCCCACGCTGTGTAAAATGACAGATCACTGTGATTGGATGGTTTTCAAGCCATCCAATCACAGTGCTCTGTGTCATTTTACAAGCGTGGGAAAATTCCAAAGAACTTTCCCACGCTTGTAAAATGACACAGAGCAGTGTGATTGGATGGATTTCAAACCATCCAATCACAGTGCTCTGTGTCATTTTACACAGCGTGGGAAAGTTCTTTGGAATTTTCCCACGCTTGTAAAATGACACAGAGCACTGTGATTGGATGGCTTGAAAACCATCCAATCACAGTGATCTGTCATTTTACACAGCGTGGGAAAGTTCTTTTGAATTTTCCCACGCTGTGTAAAATGACACAGAGCACTCTGATTGGCTTAAACCAACCAATCATTGTGTTCTAAGCCTAATTGCAGGGCGGGGCAAGGCTTTATAAGCCTTGACCCGCCCCGCGGAGCTCAGTACGCGGCGTGCCCTCCATGGGTGAAGATGGATTAATTTTTGTTTGCGCTCGTTTTTTTTTTTTTTTTTTTTTTAAAGTGCGACGGGTTTATGGATTTTTATTTGGCCTTTTGGGGGGCTGAAGTAAGAAGAATTTAGAAAAAAGAAGACGTCAAATGGTAAGTTTTTTTTTTTTTGTTTTTTTTTACAGGTTAGTTATTTTATTCCCCCCTCACTATTTTTAGGGTGAGGGGGGTAGGTAGGGGATAGAATGTTTTGGGTGGGGGGTGACTAGGGGCTTGGGACCCCTAGTCACCTTGATGGGGGGGGGGGGGTTCATTTAGGGCCCCCACCCACCGCGCAGGGGTGGGGGCTAGGGGGGAGGACAGTAGGTCTTCCCCCCTTATTGTTTTTATTAGGGCCCCCACCCACCGCTCAGGGGTGGGGGCCGGGGGGGAGGACAGTAGGTCCCCCCCCTTATTGTTTTTATTAGGGCCCCCACCCACCGCTCAGGGGTGGGGGCCAGGGGGGGAGGACAGTAGGTCCCCCCCCCCCTTATTGTTTTATTAGGGCCCCCACCCACCGCGCAGGGGTGGGGGCCGGGGGGGAGGACAATAGGTCCCCCCCCTTATTGTTTTTATTAGGGCCCCCACCCACCGCTCAGGGGTGGGGGCCAGGGGGGGAGGACAGTAGGTCCCCCCCCCCCCTTATTGTTTTATTAGGGCCCCCACCCACCGCTCAGGGGTGGGGGCCGGGGGGGAGGACAGTAGGTCCCCCCCCTTATTGTTTTTATTAGGGCCCCCACCCACCGCGCAGGGGTGGGGGCCAGGGGGGGAGGACAGTAGGTTCCCCCCCCCTTATTGTTTTATTAGGGCCCCCACCCACCGCTCAGGGGTGGGGGCCAGGGGGGGAGGACAGTAGGTCCCCCCCCCTTATTGTTTTATTAGGGCCCCCACCCACCGCGCAGGGGTGGGGGCCGGGGGGGAGGACAATAGGTCCCCCCCCCCTTATTGTTTTATTAGGGCCCCCACCCACCGCGCAGGGGTGGGGGCCGGGGGGGGGGGGACCTACTTATTACCATTTTTTTTTTTTTTACAGTGAGCAGGCTGCTCACTGTTTAGTGGACATGCCCCTACTCGCGGTATAGCGAGTAGGGGTATTGGGGAGATTTTAATCTCCCTTGTGCTATTATGGGGGTCATATTGACCCCAATAGAGTGAGGGGGGGGACATGGGGGGCTTAGGAAGTGGCGAGGAGCACTGCTCCCTGCCGCTTCTATAGTTACATATTACAAGGAGGGAGCTGCACGCCGGTAGCTCCCTCCTTGTAATAAACTGAACGAACAAACTAACACTGATACACAGTGTTAGTTTGTTCATCTGATTTTTTTCTATTCATTCATTCGTCTGTCTGATGAATAGGTGAAATTCCCGTTCGCATGTCCAGGTGTTTCACTGGGCATGTGCGGGAATCTCACAGTCTGTGTAGTGTGGGTAGATGACGTGTCCCACAGGGACTTCACCTACCCACACAAAGATGGCGGCGCCCTGAATAAAGATCGGGGCAGAAGATAAAGAATTAAAAAGAGGTAATGTGGGGGGCTTAGGGGCATTTGGGGGTGACTAGGGGGTCGATTGGATGTAGTGGAGGCGGGAGGGGGGTTAAAAAAAAAACGGGATTCGGCATGACAGTGCCGCTTTAAAAAGTTAAAAAATTAAGTTAAAATAAGTTTTTTTTTTTTTTTTTTAAATTCTTTATTTTTGATATGCAGGAGATGACAGTTATGCTTGCAATGCCACAATAGCAATTATAAGCATTTCAAAAACACAGGTACATGGCATATGTAGATCAGTTGCACATTTTTTTTTTTTTTAATTCTTTATTTTTGTTGTGCACATATATATCACAGGCAGGTAAGAGGTGCCCCAAAAGCAGTCCTCCAACATATCCCACGCTCAACATGCGGGGCACAAGATGAACAGGCACATTTTATAATATAATATTAACCAGTAGAGACAGTCGCTTGTGTAGGTAGCTAGGTAGTTAATTCAAGTTAAATCAATGCGGTGACTATGCTTTTGATATCTAAACGTTAGTAACATCGCTTTAGTGCTATTAGTGAACAAATCCGTTACACGTATTTTGTATGAGTAGAGCAACGCATTATGAGTAGGCATTAAGCATGCATCGATTAGCAGTAGGATACAGTTAGCTATTATGCTTTAAATTGCTAAACAATGCTAGCACATAGGATATATCATGAAGAAGAAAGAAAAAGAAAATAAACAAAAATAAAATAAAACAGCGCTTGATAACTAGTATTTAAACAAGCTAGTGTCATTATCCTTGTCATGGGACTGCTACATGCAATGAGAGTGTAAGAGTGACACTAAAAGAGAAGTACAAGTGACCAAAGGAACATGAAACTCAACTAAATAGTGAGTTTGGGTGTCTGATCAAACTAGGCATGCTAAGATTAGTGTCGCCCAAGCTGACAGCGGAGGTGCTGGTTGGTGAAAGCATGCGTCGTCTAAAGTGTGGTATGTGTGGTATGGAGCGTACACACTACATCATGGTTGGGTGTAATAAAAATCAGAGGCATTAACAAAGAGGGAAAACATAAGTTGGTGCTTAATTAGATTAGGAGCTTATCATATATTATACTGTGTTAAGTCTGCTGTTCAGGTTAAGTGGTTAGTAAAGTTCCATATGTGTTGCAGACAGTGTGCTGAGTTCGGATGTGTGTGTAGTAGCCTGGCGGCGGGCACGGAGTGCGGGCCCATCAGCCTATTCCTCTTGTCGGGTAGGGTCCTTCTCTGCCATCCACAGCATCCCCGCCAGGATCCCACCCTCCAGGCCAAGTGCTCAGGCTGGTACGCAGGGGGGTCCGCGAACAGGAGGATTGTCCCGTAACAGAGTCTTGGGTGTGCCTGTCGCTGGTCTTGTGCCAGCCACGGCTAGAGTAGCAGGCCACTTGGGCCGGAGGGCTACATTGGGGCACGATGTGCTTGGCTGGACTGTTTTGGCGTGATCTGCAACGCACGAGAGGGCCATTGTGATGAGGTGTAGGCTTAAATTGCTTCTTGTGTCTGTTCCTCCATGGCGTTTTTCCTGAGTCTCGTGGTGAGTATTTGGGTAGACGGTGGTGCTGACCGGCCAGGTGGTCTCGTGGCGTTGCGCTGCGGCTTGCATGCTTGGTGATAGGCCTCTGAGCTTTAGGTGTATTTCTCAGGGTGCTATAAGGAGTGGTGGGCTGAGGTTGGTCCAGTGAGTGAGACCAGGTTAGGCTCCGAGTGGCTCCCTGCTGGCTGTGTTGCCTCCGCTTGCCATCCAGCCTCTGTGTGACTTGTTTAAGGCCTGTCTGGCTTAACTTCTTGTAAGTCCGTAAGTTGCTTTGGGTTGGTTTTGTCATGGCACACTGTACCTCTTTCTGTTGGGTCAGTTCTCTATATTTAGCCCAGAATGCATCAAAGGCTTTGACGATGCCGTCCTCCCCGGGTAGCCCTCGTTTTGGGGGTTTGGAGTGAGATGGGCCTTGGTTCGGCGGCCATCTTGGCTTCCCCCGCGTGGAAGTGTAACTCTGCAGGGCCTCTCCGGCTAGGACGGGGTGAGTATTTCTGCGCCTTATGGTGGACCAGGATAACCCCCTCTGGTCCATGGGGGGAGGGGAGCAATTACGGGCTCCACAGTCGGCCGGAGTGCAAGGAGAGCGGCCGTCTCCCCCTGCCTTGGCCTCCCGTAGGCCGCATGGTTGCGTCATCGTGGAGTTGCTGACCGTCAGCGGATTTTACCGCACGCACTGTGTCCCCGAGCTGTTTGCGAGTGCCCAGTAGGTGAGTGGGGTGGTACACAGTTAGTTTTGGCTGGGTAGTCAGGCGATTTCCCGGTCTTGGGCCCAGAGCTCGGGTAGCATGCGACCGTCCGCTCCTGCAGTCAGGCTCCGCCCCCTCCTCTTTCTATTGCAGAGGTTTCATTGGTGATGGTTAGGTCTCCTCCACCTCTCTGGTGGTCCTCTTCTGAAGGAACCTCACAATGCTGACACGCTGCCTGTAAGTCTGCTCAGGGCAGCCCCGCACAGCTCACCCCGCACTGTGACTGATGATGTCACTTCCTGCAGAACAAGCTGCACGGAGCTGCCCTCACATTTTTTTAAATATAATGAACAAGAGTAATATAATAAACAAGAGTATCTATCTGTGTTAACACTAGGAGGAGCAGGTAATAGTCGCTTAACGGCTAGCACATTGCAAAATATTAGATCATAGGATAATAAAAAATAAAAATAAAAAATAAACTATTAAAGATTAATCACACATTTTTGAGTATGTTTGATCCAGCTGTGCTTATAATAGGAGGAGTAGGCAATAGTCGCTTAACGGCTGGCACATAGCAAAATATTAGATATAAAACTGTTAGAGAGTAGTTACACATTTTTTGAACTATGTTTGATCTATCTGTGCTAATAAGAGGAGGAGCAGGCAAGAATCGCTTAACGGCTAGCACATTGCAAAATATAGGATAATTAAAAAAAGATTAAAAAAAAAAAAAAAAAATAATAATAAAAAAAAAAAAAAAATAAACTATTAAGATTAATCACACATTTTTAAGTGTGTTTGAGCCATCTGTGCTTATAATAAAAAATAAAATAAAAAATATACAAAAATATATATGAAAAATAAAAGTTTAAACATGCAAATTTCAATTCTCATAGGTAAATTCAAACGATATACTGCTGCAGCGTAAAAACAATAATGCCTATTGTAGTTATTGGCCCCAGGGAGGGGAAAACTGGTAGAGTACTATGTCTGCAGACACTGCGTGGAGAGGGAAGGCGAGAGATCGGTAACCTTTGGTAAGTCCCAGTTCGTGAGAGCAGTTTACCCGATGCCATTTGTAAGCCAAGCTGGGAGTGGATCGGTGTTGGTCAGGCAGTCCTCTTTAGCCAATTCCCCTTCTGCAGGGGGGCCGCCGGGTTTTCCGAAGAAGTGTCCACAGGGGAGGGTAAGGGTGATGTGGGAGTTGTAAAGGGAGTTCTGCCGGATAAGAGTCGGGCACACAGGTCACCCAGTTCTGGGTCGGACCGGCGACCGGCTTTGTGAGATTGCATGCTCGGGCCCCCTGTCTTGAGGCTATGTCGCTGTAAGAAACTTGGCAGCCGGGTTTCCTGTTGCCACCTCGCCGTCTCTGTCGTGCAGGTAGCTTGGGGGCTGCGGCCTTGCCTGGAGTGGAGCGTCTCTTCCCTCCTTGTTTGGGTCGACGCTTTCTCTCCGTCTGTCGGTGCAGTGATACTTTTCTCAAGTTCACCTGGGGATCACTCGGCTTGCTTTTTTTTGTGGCGGTGTGTTGGGCTGCCGGGTGTGCGTGCAGCTTTTTGTAGAAGTTGCGCCAGAATCGGGCAAATGTAGCTTCCACGCGCTGCAGTATGTCGCTGTGAGTCTCCCCTGCGGGTACACTATTTATTTAGTTCGCCGAATGTGGATGCCGCCGCCATTTTGGTTGCTCCATGTGCTCGGCTGCCTGTGTGCTGCGGTGTGTCAAGCTGTGTCGCCAGCCCGCGATTGCCCCTCATGTCGCTTGGTGCAGACCGAGATGACCCCCATCGGTCCAGAGGGGGGGGGGTCGGAGATGTCAGCCTCGAGGAACCAGTGTCCAGGTCAGTCAGCCCGGGGAGCGGCCGCCTCCCCGAAGCTCGATCTCCGGTAGGCCTCAAGGCTTGTTGTCGGGTCCCCGGGGGGGTTACAGGCTTGTGTTTTGTGTCGGGTGAGTCCCCCGGGTGTCCCCTTCATGATGACTTCCTGCCAGTGTGCAATTGTGCCGTTTTTGTTGGGGTTTTACCCCCAGAAAAGTAGATTGGAGCGGGAGCTGAGGTTCAGCACAACCGCTCAGTCTGGATGCCAGGCTCCGCCCTCCCTAAAATAAGTTTTAATAACGTTTAAGTAAAAAAATAAACCCTTTACCCAGTCCAAATAAAAATTAACCCCTTCCCTACCAGTCGATCACTGCCTACAGTGATCAAAATACAGATCACAGTATTATACTGTGATCTAATTTTTTTTTAACCCCTGACGATTAACTTTTATTTATTTTTTAACCCTCAGGGGATAAATTTATTTAATTAACTAATTTTAATTATTGTATAATTAAATATTTTGCTAGCTGGGGTGGGTGGGAGTTATGGGAAAATGGGGAATTTACTGCTAGTGCTGCTTACTGCTAGTTACGGGTTAACGTAAAAAAAAAGCTTAGAAAAATGTTACATCTGTAAAAAAAAGTTTTACGAAAGTTTAGGAAACTTTAAAAAAATTAATAAGCAAAACAAAAGTTTAAAAAATAGTTTTAAAAAGTAAAAAAATACATTTAATAACGCTCATTACCACTACACCTGGTACAAGCTAGCGGAAAAATGATCCCACGCTAAGGTTCAAAATATGCCTTTTGAAATACTGGGATGTCTTCTTTAAGAAATGGTATGGCTTTATGGGGTATTTGGTTTATATAGCCTGGTAAAATACTCTAAAATGGGACATGGGCACAGCGTAAAAATTTAAAGTTTGAAAAAAAAATGGAATGGCTGTGTCCCAAATGTGCCCCTCCGATGTCCACATATACATGGCAAAGGTACATACGGGGGTATTTTTGTACTCAGCAGACATAGCTGAGCAACATATGAAGTATTATACAGTGGTAGTACACATAAGGTTTACAAAATATACTGTG
Organism: Pelobates fuscus; assembly: GCF_036172605.1. Classification (NCBI taxonomy): domain Eukaryota; kingdom Metazoa; phylum Chordata; class Amphibia; order Anura; family Pelobatidae; genus Pelobates; species Pelobates fuscus. The sequence continues at coordinate 283,152,064 of NC_086318.1, read as the reverse complement.
CAAACTCACTTTGTGTGTCAAAAAGGCAGAAAAAAACGCTTATTACCACTACACCTGGTACACGCTAGCGGAAAAATGATCCCACGCTAAGGTTCAAAATATGCCTTTTGAAATACCCTGGGGTGTCTACTTTAAGAAATGGTAGGCCTTTGTGGGGTAGTTTGAATTTAAAACCTGCGAAGATGCTTGGAAATTGCACATAGGCCCGGCGTCAAAATTCAAAGTTCGGTAAAAACTGATATGGCTTGGTCTCCTATATGGCACTGTAGCTTCACAAAATAGTGCCATAGACATACAATGGGGGTGTCCTTTTACTCAGAAGATTTAGCTGAGCATAATTTGGGGGGTTTGAACTTAGTGGCACATATGAAATATACAAAATGCCCAGCAAAAATGCAATCCGTATGTAAAAAAAAATGCACAAAATTATTTTTTACCACATACTTTGGCATGTAATGGTAAAAAAATGGGGGCATGTTAAGGCACAATATGCACCTTATGAGATACCCTGGAGTGTCTACTTTTACAAATGGTAGTAGGGATCGACCGATATTGATTTTTTTAAAGCCGATACCGATACCGATAATCTGTGAACTTTCAGGCCAATAGCCGATAACTTGCCGATATTCTGTACATTTACCATTTTGAAAAATAAACTATTTCTAACGGTAAATGCCCAAAATATACATGCCACATGTAGTGGATGAAGTGTATTTAGACAGGGGAGCTGTGTGTGTAGTGGATGCAGTGTGTATTTGTGTAGTGTGTATAGTGAATGCAGTGAGTGTGTGTGTAGTGTGCATATATAGTGAATTCAGTGTGTGTGTAGTGTGTGTATAGTGCATGCAGTGTGTGTGTTTGTGTAGTGTGTGTTTGTGTAGTGTGTATAGTGCATGCAGTGTGTGTGTTTGTGTAGTGTGTGTTTGTGTAGTGTGTATAGTGAATGCAGAGTGTGTGTTTGTGTAGTGTGTATAGTGAATGCAGAGTGTGTGTTTGTGTAGTGTGTATAGTGAATGCAGAGTGTGTGTGTTTGTGTAGTGTGTATAGTGAATGCAGAGTGTGTGTTTGTGTAGTGTGTATAGTGAATGCAGTGTGGGTAAAGTGAATGTAGTGTGTGTATATAATGCAGTGTTTGTGTGTGTGTTTGTGTAGTGTGTATGTATGTAATGCAGTGTGTGTATGTATGTAATGCGGTGTGTGTGTGTGTGTGTAGTGTGTATGTATGTAATGCAGTGTGTGTGTAGTGTGTATGTATGTAATGCAGTGTGTGTGTGTGTGTGTGTAGTGTGTATGTATGTAATGCAGTGTGTGTGTGTGTGTTTGTGTAGTGATGTCATCTGTGTAAAATTGGGGGGGGGGGTTATGTTAATTATTATTATTTTTTTAATATTTAAATTGTGTGTTTTTTTTGTTTCTTTTAGTCCCCCCTCCCTGCTTCTTACCAGGGAGGGGGGATATAGTATTCCCTGGTGGTCCGGTGGCTTGTTAAGTCCTGGGGGGGCCGGCAGCAAGCGCTGACTTACCTTGCCAGCAGCTCCTGCAGCTCCCCTGTCTAAATCTCGCGGCCCTTAGTGCCGCGCGGAGCATTGCCATGGTAACCCGTGGCAACGCTCTGCGGCCGCGGGTCTCACGAGATTTAGACAGGGGAGCTGCAGGAGCTGCTGGCAAGGTAAGTCAGCGCTTGCTGCCGGCCCCCCCAGGACCGCCGGGCTTAATGAGCCTGGCGGTCCTAGTAGGTATTATCGGCAATATCGGTAGCTATAATGGCCGATACCGATATTGCCGAAAATACCGAATAATAATCGGTCGATCCCTAAATGATAGGCCTTGTGGGTTTTTTTTTGAACAGTCAAACTGTTATAATACCCCAAATGGAAGCATAGGCTCATTAAATCAGTCTCTCAAAATTCTACTGTGAATACTGAAAAGGACAGGTCCTCTATATGGCACTGTAGCTTCACGAAATAGTGCCAAAGACATACAATGGGGGTACCGTTGTACTCAGCAGAACAACAAGCCACCTGAACAACAACGAACAGGGAGGGAGTCTCTGTCAGGGGACCCAGGGTTCCTTAAGCACTGTGGCATGACTTTTCTGTATAATGCAAACACCAGCCAAGCCATATCGACTAGCCTATGTATCTTTCCTATCTAACCTATTTTATCTATGATTCTCATCTTTTAAGCCTGCTCTCAGGCAGCAAAGTGTACAGTCAGTATAAGTCTCCTGTCAGATGTGTAGCTGATCTAATGTACTAGCATACTAACTTATGCATGCAGTTGGTGAGGCAACTCTAGCACTATGCTCTCTATGCAGTTAAAAAAATGTATGAACCACAATGTGAATACCCATCGTTACAAATGTTTAAACTTGATCATCATTTCCTTAAGTAACTAAAAAATGTGCAAGTCAATCGAATACCCCATTGTTATAATCTATGAATATCAGCGTGAGGAATGCCGTTGGGGTACCTCACGCGTGTTGTCCTATTTAATTGCACTGCAAAAATAAAGAATTTAAAAAAAAAAATATATATATATAATGGCCTACAATTTGCAATAGTAGACAACCCAAGGTATTGCAAATGGGGTATGTCCAGTCTTTTTTAGCAGCCACTTAGTCACAAACACTGGCCAAAATTTGCATTTTTTTAATTTTTCTCACACAAACAAATACTAACGCTAACTTTGGCCAGTGTTTTGTGACCAAATGGCTACTAAAAAATACTGGACATACCCCATTTGCAATACCTTGGGTTGTCTACTATTGCAAATGCTATGCCATTATGGGTGTAAATTTAATTCCTGGGCTACTATACAGTCTCAAAGGCAACGTAACCAATCTGGCGAATTTCAATTTCAAATGTAACATGCTATATTTGACCCTGTATCTTCCCAAAACACCATAAAACCTGTACATAGGGGGTACTGTTTTACACGTGAGACTTTGCTGAATACAAATGTGTATTTTATATGGGCCTGTATAAGGGTGAGTTTAAGAGTGGTACCATTGCGGTCCACCGACAGGGCTTTAGGTAATGTCCAGCGGTGCGTCACGTAGGCGGTGGGTCACTGGGCCCAGGGACCTCCTCAACTGAAGGATGGATCTGGTCAGGTCCTGGTGAGACTGGCATTTTCAAAGTCCAGCGGTGTTTTGCCTCTTGTAGCGGCAAAAATTTTGTTTCTATCCGCTAAGGTTTGGCACCTCAGGATCACGTCGCTATTTGTTAGGGGAGGTACCTGTCTCGGTTTGCTGGTGCGAAAGATCCCCGCAAAGGTCAGCTTCTTTGCCTGCGAGTGTGGTAGTAAGGTTGCAAAGAGGCGTCTGAGGTAGTGTGGTAGTTCAGAGTGACTTACATCGTTGGGTATGCCCCTTATTTTTACATTTTTTCTGCGGTTTCTGTCTTCTGCAGCATCCAGTTTGTTGAGCAGGGCAGAGTAGGTGGTTTGAAGTTGCATTAATGTTTCTTTAACCCCTTAAGGACACATGACATGTGTGACATGTCATGATTCCCTTTTATTCCAGAAGTTTGGTCCTTAAGGGGTTAAAGCCTCTCACCTCGTACTGCACGTCCAAAATGTCCTCCTCCGTTATTTGCACGCGGTCTGTCACCTCCTGGACCTCGGTGCGCAGCAAGGCCATTTCCGCCGCAGACATCTGTTTCAGCTCTGCCAGGAGGTTTCTTTTTTATTTATTTTATTTATTTGTTTTAATTATTTTATTCTTTATTTTTCATTGTGCATGAGGTAACAGAACATTTGACAATGCCACAACGGCATATAAATACTCAAGTGTAACACAGTTGGTCACAAATATGGCATGAAAGTAACGGCACATTTTTAAATGTATTTTTATCAGGCTAGGCAAACACGTCCATTTATTGTTCTCAGCAATTTAAAATGATCTACAGATCTATGCTTGCAAGACGTGGTGAATAGTATGTTAGATTTAATAATCGAGTGTCGTGTGGGTAGGGGCATTGGTTTGCATCACCAAATCAGTGTAGAGATGGTGGGTTAATCTATGTCTCGTTAAGCTAAAGGTCGGAGGCTTCCGGTTGTTTATGAA
>NC_086318.1:283132995-283142995 GCF_036172605.1 Pelobates fuscus | reverse complement strand
GACTGGAATGGTAGGAGCATGTTCCTTCCACAGCTGGATTCTCAGTCACCTGTCATTTGGACAGACGCAGCATCATCTGCAGGATATGCGGCCATTTTTGGCACAAATTGGCTCTGGGGGACGTGGCCAACAGAAACACTGGGTATTGAGGGGTTTCACACTAACTCGGCCCTCTTTGAAGTATACCCAATAGTTGCCGCTGCTGTCACTTGGTGTAGGTTGTGGGAAGGTCAGTCAGTACGCTGTTTCTATGATAACATGGCAATATGCCACATTATCAACAAAGGCCGCTCTTCCTCTTTGATAATTATGAACTTCATTAGGAAACTGACATGGCTGGCAGCTACCCATCACTTCCAAATTGTATGCTCTCATGTTCCTGGCAGAGACAATACGGCAGCTGACCAGCTATCTCGCTTTCAATTTCAGGCTTTCAGACGGTCCCTACCCTCGGCAGCTCGCTTGGCAACCCCAGCACCAATCTTCCAAGACCTTGTCATGGAGTAGATGTACTACTTCAGCACAGCCTCACTCTCACAAAATTAGCTTTGTCCACTAGCACTCAACACTCATATCATAGAGCATTCCACCTGTATAAACGTTTCATGTCTGACCATCACCTAACCAACTGGTTCGAGGTATCGTCACTAATGGCTTTTGCATCTTTTTGCCACCTTAAGTTAAAATTCTCACACAACACCATTAAGCTTTACCTCACGGGGATACAACACCACATGTACTACTCCTTCCCTAACCACAAAGGGTTCTTAACCTCATACCCCATCCGCATACTACTGAAGGGTATAGCAAAGGCAGACGGTCCATCAACACTCAAAAGATTGGCTATTGACAAAGAGATGTTCAAATCATTGTCCAACCTACTCGATCAGGCACCATTTGAACCCAATACAAATACGGTTATTAAAACCGCCATGTATCTGGCCTTTTATGGGTTTCTCAGACCACGAGAATTCACCGTTAGTGGCCAACTACATAGCCAAGGGTGCCTCCTCACGTCACATCTCACAAAACACACAGACTACTACGTCCTGTCTCTACCTAAGACTAAGACAAGTCAGAGGGGGGAACCAGTTCACATAAACTACTACCCCACGGGTAACAGTTGGTGCCCAGTAAAGGCACTAGACGTTTTCGTAGCCACGCAATCATCACAACCAGCAAAACCTCTACTAATGTTGCACGGTATCATTCTCACCACGGCAAAATTCATGCTTTACGTTCGAATGCTTATCACCCGGCTTGGTCTGAACCCTAGTAGCTACTCGGGGCACTCCTTCAGAATTGGAGCGGCCTCCACAGCCTCTAGCCAAAACGTCCCCGTTCATGTCATTAAAACACTGGGTCGGTGGAAGTCCTCAGCTTACGCCACCTACATCCCACACCCAGTCCAAGAGCTTAGGAGGGCTTTCATTAAGATGTCTTCCTAATTAATGTGTTTGTATTTAATGTATTTATGTTTACCAAATAAATGGTTATCTTGCTTTCTCTTTTTGCCCACTTTATTTACCGGCCTACAGCATACATCGGTTTCGGCACACCTCAACCGACTATTTCCTTTTATTAATATGTAGGGAAAACCTTCAGGGCATTTAAAGATAGAATAATGGAGCACGTTAGGTCTCCAAGAAATCGCCTCGAGACTCGCATCTCGAGACACCTGAAGGAATACCACCAAGGGGACCCCAATAACCTGAGGTTCTGTGGTCTAGAGCTAGTCAAAAGGACCCCTAGACGGGGAGATTTTGATAAGACCTTGAGACAGAGAGAGTCCAGATGGATTTACGAATTAAAGACCCTTCAACCTGCGGGCTTGAATGAGGGGTTCTCCTTTGCCCCGTTTATTTAACCACCTCTAGGTGAAGACTGGGTGTGGGTGCAAGAATGTACACGTGTGTATATGTATACGCCGGCACACGTATATACACTTGAATTGCACCCTACCGACATATAAATGGGTACATATACTCATTCCCTTGGTATACGGATCGTGAAGATTCTTTAACAGAATTCTTTCCAATAGCTATTTGTTAATATATATATATATATGTATATACATCCACATTCTGCACACACACCTATTATTCATTAATAGATACTTGTATATACACAAGTCTGGTGTGGCTGCACGTATTATTACTATTATTATTATTATTTTTTTTACAGTATCAGTTTCTACATTTTTATTTACACTATACTTTTTATTTACACTATATATTATATATATGTATACATATATATATATATATATATGTGGTGGCTGCACAAACATGCCCTCTTGTTTATTTGTTTATTTGGTTATTCATCTATTAATTTGTTTATTTACTTATTTATGTGTGTGTGTATTTATCTACTTGATTAATTTATTCCAGCCTTGTGTGATTTATTTTGAGCAAATTTACCATGAAATCCTTTCTTTAGTCTCACTATACCATGTATTTACACTTGGATCATTAAACATCATTTATCTTTGTCACTCTTTTCTCTCCCCTGACTCGTATAGGACCTTAGGGTCTTAACCGCTGGGCCGTCTTAAACCGCTCACTAATATTGTAGTGAGAAACTAACGACTCACTTCCTACGGTTTAGTCCCTAAAGGTTTTGCCGATAGACATGCGCATGCACTTTTAAAGTTCCAGCGCATGCGTGTTTACGGTTTGCCGATATATATGCACCGGCAATGTTAAAGTTCTTGCGCATGCGCGAACACGGAGATATTGACATGCGCATTTGAGTCCCGTTTTTTGACATGCGCACACACGACACTGGGTGTCCGGTGACATGCGCAGTCCTCCCTACCCATCCTATTGAAAGGTACTACTCGATTGGCCGTTAGTGACCAATCACGACGGATGGAAGGTACGAGGGGACATTTAAATTGAGTCCCGGGGGGGGAACCCGAGTGCGGTAAATTTTCACTCTATCCACATTTACTCTGTGCCCTTGAGAAAGGCGGTTTGGACCGCCGAAACGCGCGTTGGGCTACCCATGGGCTACCATGGTGATTGGTACTTTGCACTGACAGTATTTTTCTAACAGGATATTATACCCCTCAACTTTGGAGTTGCTTTGAAACTTTGATACCTGTTTCAAAGGGAGGTTGGGCTACATTTGTTTTTGGTTCTACAGTGATATTGATATTGTTTGTATCTATTACCTATATCAGGTTACCGATTTGATCATACTTTATTTTCACTCTTAAACTAAGCCCTCCTCTATCCTTTCGATTTCTGTATTTTAATTATTAACTATGTGGGACCAGGTGACTGTTATAAGGAAACTATATTGCTGAAATTGTATCCATACTCCACACCAGTGTTACATTTTGCTTCATACTCTTGGGAGTGCTATTAGGATACATTCTGCAGTTATTTAACAGGCACCTCTCCCCGGTTTAGGCATTTGTTTGCCGTTTGAGTTTTTACTCCTTTTTCCATTAAAGTTATTTATTATTTTTTGTGAGACGCCTTTTCTGGGGTGGCTTGAAGGTGATTAGCCTGTTTTTTACAGGGTGGTCTTATCCTTCATCTCTTTTTCTCATATGAGAATGCCCCGAACACAAGTTGGAAGGCAGGGCCTGTATTTGTGGGAGGGGCTATAGACCTACATAAGGGACTCCCCCCTTCCCTCACTTACCTTCGTTGGTCTAGACGAATAGCCCCACCCTCCACTCCCATTATTCATATTTTACTCTATGTAAGCCCACTTTATTTACCGGCCTACAGCATACATCGGTTTCGGCACACCTCAACCGACTATTTCCTTTTATTGTATTACTCTCCACCAGAGTATTCCATATCATATGAGAATGCCCCGAACACAAATAATATATATGTGTGTGTATATATATATATATATATATATATATATATATATATATAATATATATATGTGTGTGTATATATGTGTGTGTGTATATATATGTGTGTGTGTGTGTGTGTATATATATATATATATATATATATATATATAGCCAAAGAAAATCAGCACTCCCAGGATTTGTATCAAAAAATGAAAATAAATCTTTATTCCAACGGTCAACGTTTCAGTTCCGCTAGGGAACTTTCATCAGGACAGAATACACACATTTAAAAAATGGACATTGTTTAAATAAGGAAGGTAATCAGTGAAACTCACAGTTCAGATGTGCAGGGGGCTAATCATCCTTCCAAACGAGCGTCTGGGCGAGTGCAGGAGGCAAATGTCTCTCTATACGCGCGCTCAGGTTACTTCCTGGTTGCTCGCGTCCTCCATCACCATGGAGACGTCGGGCGCATGCGCAATAGGTATATCTGCTCTCACTGCAGTCACCCCTCGCTCGGAAGTTAGGATTTATGCATTGTAACAACTGAATTTGTGCATTGTATCATTGAAACACACAGTTCTGATGTGCAGGGGGCTAATCATCCTTCCAAACGAGCGTCTGGGCGAGTGTAGGAGGCAAATGTCTCTCAGATCGCGCACTCAGGTTACTTCCTGGTTGCTCGCGTCCTCCATCACCATGGAGACGTCGGGCACATGCGCAATAGGTATATCTGCTCTCGCTGCAGTCCCCCCTCGCTCGGAAGTTAGGATTTGTGCATTATATCGACTGAAACATTGTTTCAAAACCCTCAAACTGCCGGACAAAGTTATATACTCATTTGGTTAATCGCATACAAAGAAACACTACTATTATATATAGATAAATGTGCTTACAAAAAAATTAAAGCGTGCTAATGTATATGGATGCCATATTCCATGGCCCAATATTCCATTATTACATTAAAGTGAACAATATGTCTTATCATTATGTCTCTCAATTAGAATATACAATATATGCAATATGTCCAGTATATATATATATAAATGAAGAATTATAATTACGTGAACCTTCTAGGTGTAACTAAATGTATATTAGTTTTAAATGTTTAGTCATTATTATTATAAAAAAAGGAGTTAACTATCAAACAAACTGGTATGGTGCAAATTGAAAAAAAATGTTAGTGCCTAACAAGTGCTATTATTACAAAGATACTCCAAAGATTCCCTGATACATAATTACATCAGGGTATTTAAGAAAAAAAATAATAAAAATTTGAATAATGTGACATAATCTGTGCCGAATCTGTGCATAAGTTCCTGTATGCCACTGTCCTGGACTCTGGGGAAAATTCTTTACCTCTAAGAAACCCAACGATATAAAACACTACAGGCAGAAAATCCTTAACTCCTCCTGCACCATGTCCAGACCCATGGTCAAAACCAATTACCCTGATGATATATACTGATTATTAATCAATACAACCTCATAAGTTTAATTTAAAAACCAAAAAACATAAATTAAAAAATCAAAAAATCAAAGGGGGCCATCAATACATTTTGGACAACTCACTATACACTTATAGTTATAATGTATTATATTATGACTAGAGACCTCTCCATTCTATACATCGTTCTAGAGTAGAGAGTTAGCGGATTTCACCATATGACTAAACTGGGTTGGAGTCCATACTGATCCTATGCGGCTAAAGACTTCTCTTGCACATGTCCCTTTATAGAAAGGAGGTATAGGTCAATTTTTCATTGAGTCCGTCTGGAGCTACTGTTCCCAGTTTTTGAATCCACCAAGCCTCCTTCTGTAGTAGCTGTTCCCGTCTGTTACCACCTCGTCTGGATATTGGGAGATGATCTATCGCCACACATTTTAAAGAAGCCAACGGATGGCCTTTCTCCAGAAAGTGACGTGCCACAGGTTTATCTGACTTGTTGTCCCTATAGGCCAACCTAATGCTTGACCTGTGCCCTCTTATCCTTTCACACAAGGCCGTTTCTGTCTTGCCTATGTAATTTAAGCCACAAGGGCATGACAATTTATAAATTACATAATCTGTGCGGCAGCTTATCCTGTGTTGGATTTTGAAAACTTGGCCCGTGTGTGGATGGTTGAAGCTCTTGCAAGAGATGAGGTGTCCACAGGTCACACAGCCTAGACATCTTACGCAGCCATGATTTACTACGTTCTTGCTAGCCGGCATATAACTTTGAACCGGATCAGTGTGAACCAGAAGATCCCTCAAATTTCTGTTGTTCCTGTACGAAAACATCGGTTTGCGATGGAGACTCTCCGGCAAACTCTTATCGTTCTCCATAATGTGCCAGTTTTTCATTACTGTCTGACAAATTTTGGTGGTTGCTGTATTGTACATCATTGGAAATGGAATTCTCATATTCTTCTCTCGCGGCTTCCTCTCTGTCTCTGTATTTAGTTCTCTGGCTTTTCTGAGTGCTCTATCCAACACCTTGTTAGTATATCCTCTCTGTGTAAATTTATTGTACATTTCCTGTAGTTGTTTATCACACTGTGATTCCCTTGAATTGTTTCGAATTACCCTCAAAAATTGGGAGAGGGGTAGGGAATTTTTCACATGTTTCGGATGCGCACTCTCGTAATGGAGCAATGTATTGCGATCTGTAGGTTTTGTATACAGTTGATATTCAATCCTTCCCTGTTCGATTAATATCTCCAAATCCAGAAAATGTATCACATGGTTGTTGATATCGGAAGTCACTTTTATTGTTGTGGCCAGTCCGTTGATGTCTTCTACAAATTTTGCCGCCTCCTGAGTACTCCCTTTCCACAGGATCAGGATGTCGTCAATATATCGGAAATACTTAATGATGCTGTCAGGATACTTTTTAAAGATGTATTCCTTTTCAAATTGGTACATGTAAGCATTAGCATACATGGGGGCCATAGCCGCCCCCATGGATGTACCTGCCATTTGTAGGTACCACCTTGTCTCGAATCGAAAATAATTGTTTCTCAATGCTAGTGATAAGAGATCCAGGGTATATTCAATGGGTGGTCCACTATATTGTTCCGTCTCGCATAGAAGTTCCCTCATCGCTTCAATCCCCCCCTCATGGGGTATCACTGTGTATAGACTAGAAACATCAAGAGTAATTAATGTGACAGGTCCCTCGAGGGTTTGCAATTGTTTCAATTCTTCTATCAGATGGGGCGTGTCTTTAACACAAGTCGGTATTCCATTGACGGGTAATTTAAACAGAAAATCCAAGTACTTTGCAATGGGCTCTAGTATGCCCCCTACGGCCGAAACAATGGGACGTCCAGGGGTTTTTTTTGGATTCTTGTGAATCTTTGGGAGTGTGTAGATGATAGGAGTCCGGGGACTATCTTTATACAGAAATTGGAATAATTGTAGATCAATATACCCAGCTGTTACACCAAACGTAAGGGTATCATGAATTCTTTGAGCTATCTCCTTAGTCGGGTCATCTTTTAAAAGCTGGTAGGTATTTCCATCCTCCAATTGTCTGTATATTTCACTTGCGTAGTCCTCATAATTTTGTATCACTATGCCACCACCCTTGTCAGCAGGTCGTATAGTGATTGTGGCATCTTCTGATAGTGCTTGGATGATCTGTTTTTGTTTTTTTGAAATATTAGAATGTTTTAAATGATGTCTTGACATGATATCTTCCGTCTCTGTTTTTACTGACATTAGGAAAGTCTTAATGGAAGGATGGCAAATGGGCGGATCAAATTTACTGATGGCTTTGAATCTATGTTGTGTGCTTTTCTCATTATCCATCATTAAATCTTTTTGGGATTTGTGAAAAAAATCTTTTAATCTAAGATTCCTCCCAAATTTGAAGAGTTCAATGTCCCATTGAAATTTGTTGGGCAGCATCATAGGGATGAAGGAGAGGCCTTTATTCAGAACCTCCATTTCTTCTATAGTCAGAGATCTTTTTGATAGGTTAAACTAAAAGAAAAGCTAAGCTAAAGAAAAGAGAGGTGGATTTGGACCTTCACGGTCTTTTTTTGTCAGACTATCACAAGGCTAAACAAATTCCAAGGGGCTTCAGGGTTCAGAATGCACCCACGATAGGCAGGATGAAACCCAAAGTTAGGAAAAACTGGGTGTCGGTTATGAACAAATGCTCTATGGATTTGATGCTCATCATTATCCAGGACGTAAGAGAAGATCTACAAGATATCAGACTAAAGATACAACAAGTGGAAAGTGAAAATGCGATCATACTAAATTCCCAGGAAGGTATCAATCTTAACATCAAATTGAATGAAGAGGTATTGAAATATAAGAACCAGCTGGTGAAGTTTAAGCGACAAAAGATGGAAAGAGTACGGATGGATTATGGGGAGAACCGGGTATACAAATGGCTAATGGGTGAGCAAAGACAAAGACCTAGACGCTTTCGTAAGAAAATAATAAAACCGGATGTCTCCACTATAGACGTGACCTCGGGAGAATCTGCATCAGAGAATGAAGGTGTATCTGCACGTAGATCAGTCACTTTTTTAGGGGTCAGCGATCAAATGGAAACTCTATCCCCTCCACGCAAAGTAACGAGGAGCAGTCGCAGAAACGAAAGAGACATGTCACAAGAAGGGGCCAGAGGGGGCATCCCCACTGGACTCAAGGACAAACCACCTCTCAGGAGATAATTCCGGTGTTTAACCTATCAAAAAGATCTCTGACTATAGAAGAAATGGAGGTTCTGAATAAAGGCCTCTCCTTCATCCCTATGATGCTGCCCAACAAATTTCAATGGGACATTGAACTCTTCAAATTTGGGAGGAATCTTAGATTAAAAGATTTTTTTCACAAATCCCAAAAAGATTTAATGATGGATAATGAGAAAAGCACACAACATAGATTCAAAGCCATCAGTAAATTTGATCCGCCCATTTGCCATCCTTCCATTAAGACTTTCCTAATGTCAGTAAAAACAGAGACGGAAGATATCATGTCAAGACATCATTTAAAACATTCTAATATTTCAAAAAAACAAAAACAGATCATCCAAGCACTATCAGAAGATGCCACAATCACTATACGACCTGCTGACAAGGGTGGTGGCATAGTGATACAAAATTATGAGGACTACGCAAGTGAAATATACAGACAATTGGAGGATGGAAATACCTACCAGCTTTTAAAAGATGACCCGACTAAGGAGATAGCTCAAAGAATTCATGATACCCTTACGTTTGGTGTAACAGCTGGGTATATTGATCTACAATTATTCCAATTTCTGTATAAAGATAGTCCCCGGACTCCTATCATCTACACACTCCCAAAGATTCACAAGAATCCAAAAAAAACCCCTGGACGTCCCATTGTTTCGGCCGTAGGGGGCATACTAGAGCCCATTGCAAAGTACTTGGATTTTCTGTTTAAATTACCCGTCAATGGAATACCGACTTGTGTTAAAGACACGCCCCATCTGATAGAAGAATTGAAACAATTGCAAACCCTCGAGGGACCTGTCACATTAATTACTCTTGATGTTTCTAGTCTATACACAGTGATACCCCATGAGGGGGGGATTGAAGCGATGAGGGAACTTCTATGCGAGACGGAACAATATAGTGGACCACCCATTGAATATACCCTGGATCTCTTATCACTAGCATTGAGAAACAATTATTTTCGATTCGAGACAAGGTGGTACCTACAAATGGCAGGTACATCCATGGGGGCGGCTATGGCCCCCATGTATGCTAATGCTTACATGTACCAATTTGAAAAGGAATACATCTTTAAAAAGTATCCTGACAGCATCATTAAGTATTTCCGATATATTGACGACATCCTGATCCTGTGGAAAGGGAGTACTCAGGAGGCGGCAAAATTTGTAGAAGACATCAACGGACTGGCCACAACAATAAAAGTGACTTCCGATATCAACAACCATGTGATACATTTTCTGGATTTGGAGATATTAATCGAACAGGGAAGGATTGAATATCAACTGTATACAAAACCTACAGATCGCAATACATTGCTCCATTACGAGAGTGCGCATCCGAAACATGTGAAAAATTCCCTACCCCTCTCCCAATTTTTGAGGGTAATTCGAAACAATTCAAGGGAATCACAGTGTGATAAACAACTACAGGAAATGTACAATAAATTTACACAGAGAGGATATACTAACAAGGTGTTGG